>NW_022146184.1:1924554-2129138 GCF_002938485.1 Sitophilus oryzae | reverse complement strand
ATAAGGTCTCCATTTTATTTCATATTTGTTTAAATAATAATTTTTGTGTTTTTTTTAGTTTAAGGGAATAAAAAATGCTACAAACTGACAACTAAAGAAATACCACAATGAGGTTTCAACTTTTTAAATTACAATCTGGAAAGAGGCCATAAAAGATGCCCTCCTCGTTCAAGAATGTGTTCCTGAGAACCTAGAACTTAAAAGGAAGGTATGGAAAGGCGTAGATGACATTGCCAGTCCTGGTACAATTTTCTCCAGCTCGACGTCTACATTCCTACCATCAGCTTTTAGCGACCATTTACAACATAAGTAAGTAATGGTCTTATTTTCGAAATTCATCTGTCGAAGACATCTTAGAAATGACAGAAACTACAATTTGCATTTGAATTAAAATGACAGACACAATTGCCACTGACTAGGATCCTCCTGTTGGACAGACTATAGCATTTTCTAAATTTCCAATCGAGGACATAAGTTTAAAAACCTTAATCAGCTAAGTCACAGATTGTGGCTATGTTTTAAAGCTAATAATTTCTAAACTCTTAGTAATGGTGATACTGCCACATTTATTTTCTTTTTTATTTTGTTTTTAAACAAAATGTTTGTTTACTTTGCCTGTACCAATCAATGAAAGACTTTTAAATATAAATTAATACCTACTTAATAGATGCCACTAAAACCTAGAGGTGTGTTCTCTAGGTTTTAGTGCAAGTTTACATCGTTTTAATCAAATGCATTTGATTAAAACGATGTAAACACTACAAAAACGATCTAGAGTAAATAATAAGCAAGACAAGAAAATTTTGTTAATAATAAGATTAATTATGAAGCTAATTGAACTTCAGCATATTTAGAAATACAAGTATGTAATGAAATATATTGAATATACCAGAAAAAGTGGGTAAGATACTACAAAATTAAATCGGAAATCTCAATAACCTCAATAAATCGCCACTATGCGTTTCTTGTAACATATTTTTTTTTATCAATGACATGGAATGTTGTTTTCCAAGTACAATTTTCATATTTTATTAAATAACTAGTTTGTTTATTTAGCTTTGGCTTAGGGATACGTAAATATATTGATGGTTGTAAGAAGTCTAAATATAGGGCGCACTTTAAAATTTATTGAAGTGAAATGAAATTAATATTGATGAAAAATTGCGGAATACATACCTGCATATCGTCCTACTGCTGCCAAAAGTCACTAACTAACATTTTTCCGAACCTGAAAATTCAATCACTAACTGTATTTTGAAGCGGAGAATCGATTGAAAAAGTCATTAACCACGATTTCTGGCTATTTATGTTGTATTTTAATACCGAATAGTTACTAACTATAACATCTTTATGCAATGCAATTCATCTTTAGACGCGTTTTTCTCGGAAGTAATAAAAAGTAAGTTAGTGACTTTTGGAACGATATATTCTATATCAATTAAACATTTAGTCGGGGTAATCGAGGGCGTGATTTTAAATTCATTATACAACTATGGAGATTTTTATGCCGGCGCACAGTGATGCAGAAGTTCCCAATAGTGGCAGAAAATCAAAATATCGGAAGTATTTTTTTTAATTATAATTTCACTCGTATCGGTTCCCAATAGTCCATATTTATAGAATCGTAAAGATTTTTGAATAAAAACGGGCCCATTATTAATCCCTGATAAGAAATTTTCGAGCTTATAAGATTATTAGATGAAGCTAAAATATTTTGATTAAATTTTGATTAAATAAAATTAGTCCGTTTAACGTTGGTGATAAGTTAGCTAAAAACTGATGGTACTCTGAAAAAGGAAAATGTTTTTAAATGTTTTCCCTCATTGTAATTCTAGGTTTGAGTTTCCTGGTACCATAAAAAAATCAATAAAAATCTGGATGTAATTAAGAACTGCTTCATCTAAACTACTTTGTGTAAGCTATACAAAATGCTTTAAATTGTCTTAAATAATAAGGAAGCAACACAGTTTTTCATAACTATGAAGTTTCATCTTCTTCTTCTTCTTCAAATGCCTTCTTCGTTGCGAAGGTTGGCAATCATCAGTGCTATACGTATTCGTGACACAGCCGACCGAAATAGTTGGTTTGTAGTGCACCCGAACCAGTCACGTAAGTTTCTCATCCATGAGTGAGCCTTCTTCCTACACTTCTCTTTCCTTGAATTTTTCCTTGTAATATCAGTTGGAGTAGGTGGTACTTTTCTCCTCCCATGACGTGTGCAAGGTACTGAAGTTTACGCTTTTTTACCGTTATGATAATTTCTTTTTCCTTTTTTATTCTTTTCAGGATTTCCATGTTGGTCACTTTATCGGTCCATTTTACCCTAAGTATTCTACGGTACAACCATATTTCGAATGCCTCTAGTTTCCTTATGTCAAGTTTCTTTAGAGTCCAAGCCTCTACACCATAATACAGCACCGACAAAACATAGCATCGCACCATTCTGATTTTTAAATCCAAGCTGAGATCGCTGCCACATAAGCACTCTTTCATTTTCACAAATGTTCTCGCCTGTCCTATTCTAGTTTTAATTTTCATGAACAATGTTATTTTTATTTACAATTGTACCTAAGTATTTATAACTGTCAACTTTTTCTATGGTGTGGTTATTTATATGAATTTGTGAATTGTTTTGTGTTGTTGTTGGATATTATTCATAAAAGTGTTGGGTCTTTTTTACATTTAAAGTACAGTCCGAGCTTTCACTGAGTATTGAACTTGAAACAACTAAATATCTAATCGTTTAGGTTGGCAGCCATCAGGACATCAAAGTTTCATGACCAACATTAACAAGACATTAACCCACAAATACCCATTTGGTTGCCTAACTCTCCCGAAACCATGATTTACGTTCCAAAATAAATAAGTCTACAACTGTATTACTGGGTTGTCCTTAGTTGCTGTAAAAATTGTTGTGTTGTTTTTAATTAGTTTTAGAAAGGAAACTGGTATATTTTTTCTCTAATGTCAATTTTAATTTCTCGTTATGACGATAGGTATTCAAATTTATAAATAAATTTTTAATGTCGTAACTTTTAACTAGATTTTCCCAGTTAATGCTAAGTTTTTTATTCGGTTTTGTGCTTATATGACATAAAATTTAATATTAATTAGAATACTCATTAATTTTGAATATTTAGTTGTTAATATAGAACTACAAAGAAGTGTCAATGTGTCTATGATGCATCATCATTCGGTCAAAAACTTTTATCGACAATGTCATGCACCTTCGACTAATTTTCTCGGATATATTAAGAGACTCACCAACATGATTCTCCCTGTCAAGTAATAATAGAAGAATAAAATAGAAGGCATCCTGAGGCTCTAAAACTTATATAGATTAAATGATCGTTTTTTATCCATTTGATAAATCCATTGCTTAAAGATATTATCTCATCTATCTAGAGAGCTTAAAGATATTTTAGTTTCTTTTTCTTGTTTTTTTTTTTTTTTTTTTTTTTTGTTGTTTATTATTTGTCTAAGTTAAGATTTTTAATCATCAGATAATGTTACCGATATTTTAAAATTATATATAAATTAAAATATAATTAAAAGTGTAAATGGTTGTAAGTGAACAATTATTTACATCTAATGCGAAAGGAGCGTTCTAAGCTCTTTTCATTTTGGTGTTAGTTTGTTACTTTCATTAATAGCTACATAAAATATAGGTACAGATGTATTTAGTTTCTTTTTTTTTCTCATGGATATGAATATAAATATATTTTTTAAGTTGAATTTAAGTAATACTTATTGGTAACTAGTTCAGAAAAATGGATTAATTATATTAAAAACGAAATGCTAATTCTATTGTAAGGGGATGAAAACAAAACCCTGTATATTTATTTATGTGTTTACACAAACTTTTATAGATTTTTTATACTTTACAAAGAATAAGCTTGAATAAAGTTTAAAAATAAAAAAAAATATTTTTAAAAATTTTTGGAAGCCACCGTTTTTTTTTCTGTATTTTGCAGCCCTTTTAGTGCCGTAACCACAGAGTATGGTATAATTTTCCACTATAGTCTGTCCAACGAGAAGATCCTTGACAGTGATAGATGTGTCTGTAATTTTAATTTCAAAGTAGTTTATTTTATTTTAGTTATTTATTTAAGTTGGTACAACTGGAACGCATAGCAGGATGTATTTAAAATTTGATTGACAAGATGACAAGTGATTACTTCAAAATATTGTGAAAAAAACTGTATAAAACTGAAAAAATATAATTGAGTTATTTTATTTAATAAAAACGGTATGTGTTAACACAAAACCAAGAACAAGGCACTACATACCAAAAAAATATAAAAAAGAACTATTATTTACTTTCAAGCTTTATGAAACTACCCGCATTTATGATTATATTTATCAATATAACTTATGTACAAATACAAATTTGTAATATTCCACAGGAATAAATAAAACAACATAGGCAAATAAAACAAACTATTTTATTAATAATAGCACCTACCAAATTTTATACCTTAAAGGTTGATTAATTAACTTTAATCTTAATTTTTTTAAATCAGTAGATACCTTTTGATATTATTTTTCTGCAGTACTAAAATCCATTATTTACCTATCGTGTGATGTCGATATTTTACAGCTACTCCAGTTTTTAGTATGTGTTTAGTTTGATCCTTCTACCATATACGAGATGCACTTATCTACGACGAAATGGTATACAAACTTTATCGATGGCAACTTCATTGGTGTATAAGACTTTCTGCCTGGGCAGCCCGAGTATTAACCATAAACTGTGCTCTGGGTCTACAGTTAATTTTCACTCGATTTTTCCTCCATTTGACTTCGAAAGACACAAAACCACACGTAATAATACGAATCAAAAATGCATCATCTTCCAAAACGCAGGGTATTTAACAAAACAACAAAGTTGACACAAAATTATAACCTATAATTTGGCAAGACTTTGACAAGAGTCAAAAATGACAAAAATCTAAAGGCGAGTTGATACGCATCGGCGTTCGTTTGTCGTTCATCGTTCCGTCAAACCAATAAAATTGAAATACGATCTGTCATTTTTTAAATAAACCAATAAAACTGCTTAAAAACAACAAGACACGACGCATGACGGATTGTAAAATAAATAGATTGGTATGGGACGTCATCTGCTTTTCTTCTGTCATCGTCTATCGAAATCTTACCTGGGAAAAAAAAACAGAGTATAGTTTTATTATGGTTTTGTATAATAACAAGGTATAAACATTAAAACCAATTACAAATAATTAAAATATTTATTTCCAGAGAAAATATTATCGTTTCTCATCCAGTCAATCCACCCTACTATGTACCTTTGGTTGAAGTAGTTCCTGCTCCATGGACCAAACCGGAAGTAGCAAAGAAAACCAGGGCGATCATGGAAGAAATCGGACAAACCCCAGTGTCCTTTTCAAGAGAAATTCCCGGGTTTGCTGTGAATAGAATACAGTAAGATTAACAGATTTGTAGCAGTTGACACTTGTGTCTAGCCCTAGCAGGCAACTATTAAGCCCGACCAATCACGTTAGAGTTTTTGATAAACACAAATGAATTAACACACTCCAAATAACCACGCTAACCAACCTGATTGGTCAAGCTTCATTGTTGACTGCTAGGACTAGACACTTCTGCAGTTGATCGGTCGACCCAATCAATACCTCTGTCAGTACTTAAAGTTCTAGGGAAAGGTGTACGTCATGCGTTCAGCTTCACGATTTAATTACGTCTCGTGATACTTAACTTGTTTATTTATTATGGAGTCGTTGTCATTTTCTCTACAGCTTGAATTTTTTTAAGTGCAAGCTAGAAACACTTGCATTTTTGGTAAAAATAAGTGGAATTGAGCGGGTGTTCGATAGTGGTCGCGCTATTAGAACTCTGAATTCAAAAATTGATATCTCGAAATCTATTAGAAATTATAGATTGTAGTTTTTTTCAAGAACTTTGTTAATATTTCTGCTGTATTTTCTTTGTAGACAGTATGTGAAAATCTTTATCAATAAAAAAATTACACGATTGCTGAAAATTGCTATGCTCTAAAAGTAAATGGATGGATTGTTTACAATTTTTGAATGGAAAAAATAACCTTATCGAATTTTTCTTATGTAAACATATTGTAAAATATCCGATCTTGAAGATAAAAAAGTTTCTATATCTAAAGTGGTTCTTGAGTTATGGCATGTTATGTGTTAAAAAGTTGAGTTTTTAGATTATCGCGATTACTAACGTGTTCTCGTTATAAAAAAAATGACACCTTAACGGTATCCTTATAATTCCATTTCAGATGCTCAGAAACATGTATAATGATTTTATCTAGTTATCTCTTGAAAAAAATAAGCGGTTTGCGATCGTGATTTTACTTTACTTGATAGGGAAAGGCGTATCGGCAACGCCGCAACAGCACACCGTCGCGCGTCGCTTCGACCCAAAAATAACAGTTGCCAGCACGGTATCATTGTTAACATAGGGTGCAAATGATTGAAATTAACAATATATTGATGATAATAATTGGCACTCGAATTATTAATTATAATTGGTATAAAATCAGCTTTATATTTAAAGAAACACAGTAACGAAGTACCTTGTAGCTTCCGATTACATAAAAAGTTTGATATTTATAGATTATTGGCCAAAAATCATGCATAATAAAAGGACAGATTTATAAAATATGGTTGAGGTACTCCAAAAATAGTAAATAGTAAACAAAAATTGTGAATAAATAATATTACAGTGTTATGTCTAGATTTATTTCCAAATATTATTATAAGTTATGATATTCTTGAGAATATTCGCATTAAATCGACTGGGTCTGGGTGCCAATAACTGACAGAATACCAGTAACTGGATAGTTTACCTTACTATTTTTTAACGTTACTACTCTTACAGTGGAAAGAGTAGTAACGTCTAAATACAGTCTCCAAATGGAAAATCTGATATGACCTCTTTTCCAGATACGCGATCCTCAACGAGACTTGGAATTTGGTAAACGACGGCGTCCCTTGACGTCAAAGACATCGACAAAGTCATGTCTGGATGTCTTCTGGGCATGAGATACGCGTTCCTAGGCATTCTGGAAACGACACTTGAACGCCGAGGGGCTTTGTGGAGTACTGCGAGAAATATTCGAAAACAATTTACGCAGTGAGCCAGGACTTCAAAGAGACGCCAAAATTTGAGGGAGATCAGGTGCCTGTAGTAGCGAAGCAGTTAGAGGCACAGATTCCGCTGAATAAGCTGCAAGCCAGGAGGGATTGGAGGGATCAGTGTTTGGTGAAATTGAGTCAGTTGAAGAAGGAAATGGAGGATGAATGGAAAAAAATAAATCAGTAGATTTATTCTGTCTTAAACGAATTTTAAATCAAAATTATTTTTTGTTAATTGTTAATGTTGAATATATAAATATAATGTATGATTAAATGTATTTGTTACACATTCTGATTGGTTTCTTAATAGCGATGGAATAATCATTATCCCGGACACAAAGACGCGATAGAAAAAACGGCGTTCAGTTGGCTTGAAAATTACGATCGATGACATTCCCCATATAATTTTACATACAAAATAACAGCAATCTTCATTTCCAAGCCACCTCTGACGCCGTTTTTTTCGATCGCATGGTATTATACCAGATAATACTACCCTTTATGGAGTCTAGCAGGAACAGTTTACATCAAAGTTAGCACACAGGGGATACAGGTATAATTTCTAACACCACACCTTCCAGAAACTCACAATTTAAACACAAAAATAGGATTTCTGTTCGAACAGATCAAACACGAAAATGGGTTTAGGGATAAAGAACAAGCGCTTTTCAACAAATTTTCACCTGTAATTTTGTCACAAATTTTTCATTGTGAGACCCTGAGTCGTTCGTCGTTTTTCGACATTAGTTGAGGTTAGGATAGAATTTCTGCTAGAAAAAGGCTAGAACTATGAGTATAAGAAAAAACTAAGTCAAACTCAACCAGTTTTGTTAGTTTTAGTCATTTTTAAGCCTATTCAACATCGACAAACGACCGAATTCACCTCGAATTTCACTAAATCAAAGAACTGGACAATACACGATGCAAAAACAAACAAGTTGTTTGAAACAACTGTTTGACAACTGTCGAGATGGATTGTGGGAAATTTTTTGAGCGGGCGTTTTAAATTCTCTGTATTACTGGGAGTGGCCAAGCTCATAAATATCCAGATTATCCAGAAGATACCAAGTTGCTTTGACGTAATATATATCTATCTGTATAGTTTATTGCATTTTATGTAATATAAAAAGTAGTAAATTATTTATTTTTCTAAATATCTAGACCATATTGTTAGGATATTTTATTATCATGAGCATCTTTGAATATTTCAGCTGGATGTACATTAGATATATGACAGAGATATCCATAGGATATTCTATTCTGAGACATCTACAGGATTTCAAGATGTCTAGAGGATATCCTATAGATATTTCTAATCAATCGAAATCTTTAAATTCAACCAATAAAATTAATACCGTATCATCGTATCGTCGGACAACGGTTGCATGAAAATTAACCCAAGCAGCATTTGGACGTCGAGACAACGTTATGTCACGCGACCAAACGTCGGTGCGCAACGTCGGCACAACCTCGTGCCAACCCTAGTCTGCACTAGTTTGGAGAATAATTTTTGGGTCGAAACGACGTTGGATACCGACGTTGGCTAGAAGCCTAATTTAGTACAAACTGCAACGTTGTTTAAAATCCTAATTCACAGAAATACAAAACTAATATGGCGTCTAAGTCGCGTTTTATCCTAAATTGGGATAATTAAAGTAAAAATATTTTTTTAT
Source organism: Sitophilus oryzae (assembly GCF_002938485.1). Classification (NCBI taxonomy): domain Eukaryota; kingdom Metazoa; phylum Arthropoda; class Insecta; order Coleoptera; family Curculionidae; genus Sitophilus; species Sitophilus oryzae. The sequence continues at coordinate 2,120,329 of NW_022146184.1, read as the reverse complement.
AATTTAGTTAGAGACATATGTCAGATGGCAGTGAAGGAAAACAAAACAAAAGTATTTAAGTGTGGAGGATGTTTGAAGATCATAATTAGGCAAAAAAGTTAAACGCAAACAACTTTATTGATAAATGTATTGTTTCTACTTTGAAAAATACTAATGGGCCTTAAAATTAAGGAAGTTTTAAAAATTTTCTTGAATTTTTTTTTAGTAAAATGAGAATAATTTATTGGCAGTCGAAAAAATTGTTTCCGTGTGTTTTTTAGGGTCAAATATTTCAAGTTAATGTATTCAAAGAGCAGGAATTGCTATTTTAGGAACGAAACATTTTCTTATTTAACAACATGGCGGCTTTCACTTTGTTGTTTTAGAGATTAAGATGGGAGTAGTTCGAGTAGTCGCATACTGGACTAATAAAGTCGCAGTTCGGCCTTAACAGGTAGTATACTAGTCGCAAGATTGCCTAATTGAGTCATCCTAGAGTCTAGCTTGTGCCGCCCTCTATAATCTAAATAAACGAGGGAGTGGATAAACTGTCGGTAATATATGTCGATGTATATTTAAATTTAGTTTTATATGTACCTTTTATGTCCCATTTTAATTAAGTTTTTTTATAAAAACAAAAACAGCACTGAACTGTCTGACTGAAACAGAACAATGAAGTGAAATTTAAGATTTAAGGTTATGGTTCAATACAGTCGCAAAAAAGGTAGTGACTCGACGTCCTACCAACGTAAGAATAAGGAAATCTAAACAACGTTGGAATTAGTAAAACAGACGACGTTTGCATAACGTTGGAATAGGTCCTGAAACTGACGTCGGAAAACTCTATATTGTCCAACGTTGTAACTACGTTGTCGAATCACCTAAAGATCACTTAAGCAAAAAGGTTTCAAGACAACGTTTATTCGACGTCGCAGAAGCTTCTACTTTGCTGTAGTACTAGTCCAACGTCGGCACAACGTTATAAAAACGTTTAAATTTATTTTAATACCCAAGGTAGGGAGCTAACTATTTTTTGTAACTAATCCAACGTTGTGTTTAGTAAACATGTGGTCGCAAGTCGTGAGAATGCTACTTGGGAAGCTTAACGCTTAAAATATAATAGTTCCTAATTATTAGAGGTAACACCTATGCACCGATAGCCTTATTGTGTAATTGAACTAAACAACGAAATATTTAATAATAAAACAACACAATATTAAAAATACAATAATGTTTCTTTATTTAAATTCGAATCATTTTGGACACATAAAAAACTTGACTAGGAAAATTACATGAAACATTCCTTAAGAAGTATAACATTGCTTTAAATAATTATCTTATATAAACACTTAACGTAGGTATCAAACGCAATTCGTGACACATTGAATGAATAAACAAACACGTAGAAGTAAAGTCTGGCCAGCAAGAGAGGGTTTCGATTTGACAAATCTAATAAAATGACAGAAAATACGGTCTCTGTTTTGAATTAAAATGACAGACCGCAACAGTCATGTCTTATTCTCTTGTTGGACAGACTATAAAAACACCCTGTCGTAGTTGAGCCTAATTATGCATGATTTCAGTCTCTTTCATTTAATTGGTCGTTTTAAAGTATCTAGATAAATAGAAGACCGTGATTGATTGAAGTGAAAACACCGAATTCAATGACATAATTTGTGTAGATTACCTATTTTTTTATTGAATTTTGTTTCATTTTAACTTTTTATGATTAATGTAACATGTAAATTATGAAACATGTCTAAAATGTGTTTGGGTTACTGTACAGGGTGGGCCAAATTCGACACTTTTAAAAAGAAAGACACTTTTCTATAGGAGATAATATTGGTATCTGGAGCTCAATTTTTTTATCAAAAACATGATGGTAAAAACCGTACATCGATATCTGTTACCGTTTATGAGTTACGAGGTGTTTTTCAAAAATGTGCATACAAATCACTGTAACTTTTTTGCTATGGAAAAATTTGTGTTTTTGTAAAAACATTTCCAAAGCAGCTTTTACATAGAAATTAATGGTTTAAGTATATATTTTTTTTTAAATTATTAATTTAAGAGTTGTCAACAGAAACATTGATTTTGAGACACCCTGTATATTTTTAATTAAGTGAAAAGAACTTATAATTACAATATAGGACACTTGATATTTTGTTATAGACCTCTTCGAAGTTCGCCACTTTTAACTAGTAGGCTAGTAGAAGTTATCAGCAAATTTTTGCAGCCAATTTCCCAGCCGTTGGCCGTCGAGGACTCCAGACTTAGTGCCTGTTATCCTGGATTTTTATCTTTGCGGAAGAGTACAGGTTCTGGTTCTTATTTTTAAATTGTCTATAATCTAGATAATAATTAAAAGTACTTGGCGGTTATGCGAACGTATTTTTCAACTCCACTGAGTTAATGAATTCCGCGAGAAATGTTTAAAAACGGTCCCATCTGTCCCTAACAGAAGGCGGTTGACATGTCGAATACCTGTAGCAAAACGTCATGTCTTGGTTTGCTATTAATTTTTTTATTGTTATTAGATATAGTTTAAATGTGTTGATGTTGTTGAATATCGTTTAAATTGTTATAGAATTCGGCATATTTTATTGCAAATATTATTTTTGTTTTAATTGCTGCTCACAGACCAGAATTTTTTGCACTACAGCCGGCGCCGTTCAAAACCTACTTATTCAAAGTGGGCAAATTTTTAAAAACTCTACATCTCGAAGAGGAATCAAGTATGCTATATTTTTGGAAAGGCAATTTAAATTATTTTCAATGAATTAAAAACAACAGGGTGTCCCATATAAAAAAATCAAATATTCTGTTAATAATTTTTAAATTATTATTTTTAAAAAAAGTAAACTTAAACCATTAAATTCCACGTAAAAGGTGCTTTGGAAATGTTATCACAAAAATACAAAATTTTCCATAGCAAAAAAGTTACAGCGATTTATTAAAAATGCACATTTTTAAAAAACACCCCGTAACTCCGAAACTGTAACAGATATCGATGTGCGGTTTTTACCATCATGTTTTTGATAAAAATTGAGCTCCAGATACCGATATTAGTTCTGAGAGATATTATCTCTTATAGAACAGGGTGTTTCCCTTTAAAAGCATCCAATTTGACTCATCCTGTACATAAAAGTAAATCTGATGGTGTTAAAATATAGATAATATACCCTTATTATATTACGATAATCTATAATATCTAGGGACTTTAAGTTCATTAATGCTATCGGCGACATATCTAAAGGGAGAACAAGAACGAACAAGTTATTTTTGATTATAATGACAGGATAAAATTCGCCTACGAACAAGTAAAGAAGACTACGTTAATATTTACATTTAAAATCGAAGCCCTTACGTTATTCTTATCTAACATATAAATAATATTAGTACCCTTTGTCATATTATTTTAATGGTGCTAGAAACCTTAACTATATTACTACAATAAGTTGATATCCATTAAATATATTACAAAAATGAAGCAAGTTTAATATTTAATAGAATGTCAAACATTATGGCATCTCTAAACAGCTATATTAGGGTAAACAAAATATGTTGATGTATAGCAATTATGTTGGCCTAACTGTTAAAACTGTCAAAATAGTAGCAAAAATCAGCAAGAATCTAGTCTAATTTTTTCTTCAACTATTCGGTTGTAGCATTTTTCCTTTAATATATTTTTTAACCATGTAAAATCTGGAATAAACAAAATTTCGTATTAAATACTTCAAAAATACAAGAAAGTTAGTAGTTTAGTATACAGGGTGTCCCAATATTTCGTGGATATAGAACTACTACGAATTTTTAAAATTAAAACAGGTTCATTGGACATAATTAACTTTTATACAAAAATCGAGACAAAAATGCTTCGGTGGTCCGTTAGATGGTATCAAACATTAAAAAATAAACACATTTTTTATTTTAAGAAACGTTAGTCCGATTTAAATAAGCTTTAGGGTGACTTTATTGTGCTAAAAGCTGTAGCATTTGATTTTCACAAAAATGAAGAAAAGTATGGGATGGGTGAAAACTACTTCCACCCCTACAAAAATTTTAATAGAAATATTTTCTAACTCCACCAACAATGGTGGTCTGGGTTTTTTCTCAAAATTCTAATAATTCCTACCTATCGTGTCTCTTGTAGAAAACCCCACCGCGAATATTTTTTGAGAAAAAAAAAATATTTTTTAGATGCTGAGTTTGCATAAAATAATTTTCAATTTAGTTGGCGAAAATATGGAATTTTATGTTAGTATCACAAATTATATTTGACAGTAACCTTCATAAATTTTAAATTAATTAATATTCGGATTTACTTTTGATTGATAACTCCCTTCCCTCTAACGGACAAACGAAACATTTTTGTACAGAGGTAAATTGTGCGCAATTAACTTATTTTGATTCAAAAAAGTCTTCTTTGGAGATAAAAAATCTCCAATTTTTTTAGTAGTTTTTACCCTCCCCGAACTTTTTTTTGTGATAGTATTGAAGAAGAATTTTGACTAGTTGGTATGACAAATTTTGCTTTAAAAGAATAAAATTATTGGTGCGAAATGTTTACTACGGCTACAACCTACAACAGTTATTAAAATAAACATTGCAAAGAAAGTGCTATTTTATTCAAAATACAGAATGAGTATTGAAATACTCAACGGTTTTTTTTCAATAAAAAGAAAACAAAAGCAAATAAATCTATAAGAACTAAAAAAGATGAATAACTAGAGAAATTCAAGAAATATTTATAAAAACAATGCTATTTATTTCATGGCAAATGTTATGAAAACAGTGAAATATAAAAAAATCATCTTCTAATACAATTGTTTTATTTCGTTGAACAAAATCGATACCAATTTCGGCTTTATTTGTATGTACATACGAAAACAGCGAATAACTTCCAAGTTGGAACAATTTACTTACTTATCTTTAAATTATTATAATATTTACATAAGAATCGGTATACTGGAAAAATAGAAATGGAAAAAACATTAAGAAGCGAATATAAAAATGTATGCTAGTTGAAATGAATTGTTTAAAAATAATACTTAATACTAGTTTCATTTTACAGCTTATATTACTATCTAAGATAATTTACCACATGTGTGCATATTTCAGCTTCAGTCTTCTTTACTTGTAGTCTAGATAAAACATTCATTCTTACTATATCTATAAGATTTCATATATTACATTTCTAAGAGCGGTTTTACGCCGGACTATTTATTTCAGAAATTAATTTGATCAAAGCTGTGTTCCGTTTAGAGGCCAGAAGTATGAGTGGTTATAATTTTCTTGACGTTATCCTAATTACAACTTTCTTAAGGTCAACTGGCAGTAAAGAACCATTCAAAAATAAAGAAGAAAACTTGGCAGGTAAATGACATCTAGAGCTTCACCTCGCCAAAATTATCATCGATTGTCAATCTCTAGCCATCTTTAACGCCATTTTTTTTCGATCGCATGTTATATTGTACAGGGTGTCCCACTAAGAATAGCTGTCGGCTTTATCTCGGAAAGTATTAGACGTAGGGCTTGCGGAAAAAAAAAATTATAACTAAAGAGAACATGAGAAATTGCTGGAAATTATTTTCAAGTTTGGAGAACGGCCGTTAGAGGGCGTAACTGCTATGGAAAATAACAAAATCGAATTTTTAAGGAATTTTGACTAGATACGATATACTATAAATACTAGCTTTATAATGTTCAGTTAATTTTGGATCTGTTAGAACCATTTTCCCCTATCTGCTAAAATAAAGTGGTGGGGGAAGGTTAGATCTGTTTTTATTTAAATGTTAATAACTCCAAACTGGATGATCGGAATCCAACAAATGAAAGCTCGTTTGAAAGAGCGTTTCTTACTCTATATTATGCCATATAAACAATAAAAATAAGCTTTTGAACGTAGACGGTAGGGGGCGCTGTCTTACAATTTAACAAACATTGCGCGTTATCTCAAAAAAAAATTAATACGACAGTATATTATGTAGTTTTCGCTGATAATAAAGAGTAATAAAAGCTTAAAAAGTCAGCGAAAACCGCATCTTGATATCTTTTTCCAAACGAAACTTATTATCAAAAATATAATCAATACGAAAAAATAAGCCCTAACTACGTTGTTTTTATAACACGGTTACACTAACCCTCTTGATTAACGAGTAACGAGTAACAAATAAGATAGAAACGATTAGTTTGTTCTAAAATCAATATACCAGAACACCATAATACCAGATGTATTAATTTAGCAACGTTTTTTATCTTTTGATTGCTTTTCTAAAAACGTTTCTTCAAAAGAGAAAAAACGCTGCTAAAACTATCAAAATGTTGATCAAATAACACTTTGACGTTTATACTATTACGTCAAAAGCAACTTTTTTCCAAAGCCTACCATGGCATCGCTAAGGCATCATTTCTTATTCACTGTCATTGATATCTATTAATTATTAGAAATTAATACATTTGGTATTATGGTATTCTGGTATAAATAAAAGCAGATCTAATCTTCCCCCACTACTTTATTTTCGCAGATACGGGAAAATAGTTCCTACAAAAAATATTCAAAATTTACTGAAGTTTATGAAGCTATTATTTATAGTACCCGTTATCTAAACAAAATTGTGTAAAAACAGTAAAAACTCCTTTTTCTTATTTTTTATAACAGTTGCGCCCTCTAGCGGTCTACAAGCTTGAAAATAATTTCCAGCAATTTCTGTAGCCTCTTTAGTTACAAATGTTTTTTTTTCGCAAGCCCTACGGCTAATACTTTCCGAGATACAGCCGAGAGCTATTCTTAGTGAAACACCCTGTACAAACTATTTCATTAAAGTAATTTGTCAAATAAATTATCAGTTGTAAAACCACTATAAACTAATTTTAATTCTCGGTTCTCCCTTTTATCTGTTTTCCAACCTGTAAGTCACCGAATCCAATTGACCATATATAAATTTGTTGGCTCCCTGTTGCCAATATTAAATTAAAAATTGGTGTCATAGTCCGGCCTTCTACGACCGCTGTAGCCGCTGTGTTGACTGCTGGCGTGCGGGTAGTAGCCGCTGTACATGTTCTGGTTCCATTCTGAGCGCCAGCTGTCGTACAGGTTCGACATGCTGTTGTCGTGAATGGATCCATCCGATCTCTGAAAACAAATAGCTAAGTATGAATTTTGTAAATTGACACAGACTATATAATATATAATATGAAATTCAACCCCCACCGAAAACTCTAGTAGATACGAAGATGGTTAAAATAGGGCAAAGTTGTGCATTAATGTGCCAATAATAAAGAGTGTCAAAAATACAGGGTGAGCCTTAAATAAGATCAAATATTTTCAGTGCTGGTAGAATCGGGTATCTCGATAGAAAAAAAGAAAAAAGAAACATATTTTCTCTTTGCCATTTTTCATGTAAATCCAGAATAACCAAGATATTTTACTTTGAACGTTTAAAAAAAAATGATTTTTCGCTTAAATTTTGAGAACCACTAGATCTTTTCTGGGTTTTCTTTCTTGTAAATTTATCTTATCGTATCTACTACCTACGTTATTTTATTATTTACTATTAAGATTCTAGATTCGTGTATCATCGTTGATTTTAAAAAGCACAAACCGAATGCTCATTCAACTTTTCAAATAATATTCTGTATTGTTATCTTTCTGGATACGTTTGAAAATATATTCTATGTTCTAGCGCCATTTCTGTCACATTTACTGGTACTGTACATCGTTAGAATCGCAATGAGTTTATCTATTTAGATGTGTAAAAAATGTTGTCTATCGATATATCTTCTTCGTCTTCGAGATATCTTGTCAGATAACGTTAGAAAAAAAATCGAAACCTTCAAATTTCGATTTTTCTCGAATACTGAGTGGAACTGCTCGGAGATTTAAATGTTTCTAAACGAGATATTATTAAACACAATGCACAACTTTGCCCTAATTTAACCATCCTCGTATCTCCTATAGTTTTCGAGATTGCAATGGTGGGGGTCAAATTTTAATTGCCCTGTATAGCCTGTAGATTATGAAATTAAAAATTAAATATTTTGTAGAAACTGGTGTGCGAACTTTTTAATCATCTTATACTACACTTTGAATATTCTACTTCTTCTTAAAGTGCCTATCCTCTTTGGATGTTGACTATCACATTGAACCATATTACTTTGTTCACTGCCGTTCTGAACAAAGTTGTTGACGTCAATCCGGTCTATGTTCGTAGATTTCGCAGCCACGATATTCGTCTGCGTCCTGCTGATCTTCTGCCTTCTATTTTCCCCTGCAGTATGAGTTGGAGTAGGCGGTATTTCTCGTTCCGCATGATGTGTCCGAAGTATTCCAGTTTTCTACGTTTGACATTCACCAGAAACTCCAACTCCTTGTTGATGCGGTGTAGTACAGTCTCATTTGACACCCGATGCACCCACGACATCCTAAGCATGCGCCGATAGCACCACATCTCAAATGCCTCCACACGCTTGTATGATGCATCGGTAAGGGTCCACGCATCTGCTCCATACGGAAGGGTTGAGAGCACGTAGCATTTCAGGACTCTGATTCTAGTGTGGACGTTGAGGGACAGGTTGCATAGTATATTTCGCATTTTGTTAAATGCCCCTCTCGCGATTTCGATTCGGTGTTTTATTTCGCGAGAGTGGTCTCAGTCTTTAGTCAGGGTGCAGCCCAGGTATGCAACGATGTTGTTAACAGTGAACTGAAAGTTGTTGATGTAGTTCTTGCTAACGATCAACGTTTGAGTCTTCTTGCAGTTCATCTTCATTCCGTATCTGCTGCATGTATTCGCCACACGATCTATAAGCCTTTGGAGACCTTCAGCGGTATCGGCCAACAGAACGGTATCATCTGCATATCTCAAATTGTTTACTATTTCTTCGTTTATTACCGGCCCATCCTCTGTGCCATCCAGTGCCTTTCTAAATAGATGTTCCGAGTACACATTGAATATCAGAGGCGACAATATACAGCCCTGTCGCACTCCCCTCCTTACACTAAACTCTTCTGAAGTTTCGTTCTCGATTCGAACCACGGCGTTTTGTTGACGATAAAGTTTTGCTATTATCTCTGTATTTCTATCGTCTATTCCAGATTCCTGTAAAATCGAGATGAGTTTGTCATACTGGACTCTATCAAAGGCCTTTTCGAAGTCTATGAAGCACGCAAAGACATCTACATTGACGTCGCATGCTCGTTGGATTAGTACTTGTAGTGAAAACAGAGCCTCTCTGGTGCCCAAACACTTTCTGAAGCCGAACTGAGTTTCACCTACGTTTTCATCATTAATTATTGAAATTCTATGTACCTATTGAGTTTATACTAAAATTAATATTATATTGTGAAGAATAAAATATACCTTTTTGTGGAACTTGTTCTCATAGGGCTTGTTTTCCCAAACGTCGTCCATATTGTAAAAATCATCAGCTCCGAAATTTTCGAATCCACCCATGTGGCTTTTATTTAGATCGTTCAGCATATCCTCCGTCAATGGAACTGGACTCTTCTTTGAGTTCTTATGTCTATTAACCAGCTGAAAAAAATACATAAATTTGGTGTTATTTGTTGTAATGTTATGAAGTATCTAATACTCACCACAGTAGCCCCAAAAATTATTACAAAGAGCAGAGATGCTAAACCTATAACTATAACAGCAATAGCCCATTGAGGTAATAGTACATTCTCGTCTGAATAGCCTATGGTTGGAATGTTTCCTTTTGGTATTACTAAAATAATAAATTAAGCTCATGTAATTATTCATTGTAAAATAAATCCAAATTGACTTGAACAACTATTTAAAAGGAGTTTTAAGACTTCATATTCTAGTGTTAAATTTAGACTTACCAACAAAGTCAGTGTATTTTGGGTCAACTTCAAACTGGCCCAATGCAATTCTGGCCTCAGCAACTGCACTTTGATTAAGGGATTTTGGTTCCCTATTCTTTGGACTGCTGTCCATCAATGACTGATGGAAAAGCCGTTTAATCTCCTGAGTATCGACTTGTCGACCGATTTCGTTTAATTCTACCAAATAATCCACCAGTACGCTACCCTCACTATAGAAAATTTTAAAAATTACAAGTTAGGAATACTTTTTATATTAGATTATTATAGTTTACCTGAATCCATCAATTCTAATTTTTCTGTACCATTGTTTCAACACTGGAGAGCTGCTATAGATACTTTCAAGCTAGAAAAATAGGGAAAATCAATTAAAATCAAATTAAAACTAGAGTTATGTAGAAATACCTCATTTTCGACATCATTTGCCAATATTTGATACTCTTTAGTGTTTCTATCGAGTAATTCAGGAGCCCATTTTGCTCCACCAATAAGTTTAATCGTTCCCGCTAAATCACAGTCTCCAGTACAAATACCTAAAATCGAAAAATAATTATATTATTTAAGTATACTTACTATTACAACTTTTTTAATATTCTAACAATATGTTTTTAAAGTGCTTTAAAGCACCCTAAAGTTTTCTGTATACAGGGTATTTCAAAAAACATATACCATATCTCGAAGATTGCTCTATCCATAGTTTTATTTTAATTTTATTAATAAAAAAATATTTAATTTATATTTATTTAAATTTTATTAATTGTGATTAATAAAATTGCGTTTATCTCATCAAGGAGGCCGAATTCAACAAAATATCTAGAGATAACTTTTAATTGGCATTAAACGACCTACATAAATTTGATATCAAAAGAAAAAAGTCAGTGGCATACATGTTTTTATTTAAACATATTTAAATTATAACCCATATGCAGGCCCCTGATGAATTTATCGACACTTTTTTACCATTAAAGTAGCACTTATAGTAACTTTTACCCTCAAAATTTCATTCGAATCACTAAAAGTACTTGGAAGAAAATTATAATAAATCGAAAGATTATTAAGACTTTAAGACCCTGTAGCTACGAAACAAAGCAGTATCGGACCTATGTTAATATGAAAAATAAATTTTATTTTTACGTGAGGAATCTCCCCACGAGAGATGGCACAAGTTTTTTGAAACACCCTGTATACAACTTTTATAATATTCTACGCTACATAAATATGCAGTTTCAAAAAAGTCTTGTAAAACACGTAGGCACTAATTTTATTCCGAGTTTATCAAAAATGTATATCCTCCATAAATTATTTTTTACCAACATTGCAAATATCAAATCCCTCTGTCCAAAAAGTTACTGATATTCTTTAAAATGAGTGCCTGAACGAATCAGATAGGTAACTCTTTTTACTTTCGTGAAATAGAAAAGGAAAATAATAAAACAAGTGACAGTTCTTCCACTTCTTGCAAAAATCGCCGCGAAATGTCATAATTGACAAAAGTAAAATGTCATCAGCTTTTGACATTTCTAAATATCAGCCCAATGCCGTCTCTAATAGAACAGCCTCGGAGCGAGATTTATGACGTCACGCTAGTTAGACACCACGGATTAATAAATATGTTGTAGAATACATGGAAAACATAATTATTCCTCGTATTTTTGGTTTGTATTTTAAAAATGATATAGTTTACATGAAATATACATAATATACAGTTAACTGTTATATACAGTTACTTTGGCAAATAAACTATGAACCATACAAATGCAGCAAATGTTTTACAATGTACAAATAATGAATAGGTACATAAGATAAGGGGTAAAATGTAAAATATATTTTAAATTTTGGGGTTTGAAAATCGATCTAATTTAACAAAAAACATTCAATATCTACTAATAGTGATATATTATTATTTGCATTCACAAAATTTATATGTATATTTTGAAATCATCAATGTTTGAAAAATTATATTTGCAAATAATACAATATCATAGAAAAAAAGGCGTCAGCGATGGCTATGAAATAAACATTGCTCTCATTTTATATGTAAAATTATTCTAAAATTTTTGATTTTCTTGGGATATAGGTTCGGGAAAAACGCTGATTAAGTTTTCATTATTTTTTTTGGTTTAAAATAAACGTTATAGCTAACGTTTATAGTCTTCATCAGTGTTGTGTCATATGAAAAAAATAGTGTCGAATATAATCCATAAAATTACATATACGAGGAATAATTATGTTTTCCATGTATTCTACATCATATTTATTAATCCGTAGTATCTAACTAGCATGACGTCATAAAATTCGCTCCGTGGCTGTTCTATTAGAGACGGCTTTGCATCAGCATGGCCGCAAGTTGCTAACTTAATAAAATTAACACTAGGAAAACCCGCGGGAACTGTCAAATTCAAAGTTATTCGTTTCACAGACTATACTATTATATATTTATCAAGGTTAGATTATATTTGTTAAAAAAGTGTCAAAACGTCCGTTATCGTACTATATTTCTCTGTTGACGGGCTGGAGTAAAAAATTTACGGATGAAAAGTGGCGCGAAAATGACACGACAAGATTGACGGACGCATGAAAATCAAGTTTAAGAACATGAAAATCAAGTTTAAAATCCAGACCATGCTTCTACGATGACCAGATCAGTATATTTTTTACACAGTGGCTATTTTCATAATAAATATTTTATTTTCTGTCTAGAGAAACTATTAGAATGTACAGTGGTTTTTTTTCCCTTAAAAATAACATTACTAAATCAGTAAAAATTAGTGACAAAAGAAAATGAATACCTGGAGTAGTAGGCTTTGGTGTAGTAGTGGTGGTGGTAGTAGTTCTTGTGGTAGTAACTGTTGTAGAGGACGATGTAGTTGAAGTACTCGTAGAAGCAGTTCTTGCAGCTTCTAGTAGTTTTTCGATAGAAATAGGAGTCGTAGATGGTGTAGGCCATCCGGTGAATTCAGTGCTTGCTCTAAAAAATATACATTATTAGTTATTTCATTATCTTATTAATTAAAACACGAGCTTATGTCGGGTTTTTATTAGTACTGTTTCTAAACAGTCCTGTATTATAAGTAATTATAGACTATCTAAAGAAAATACCTAATATTGTTTTGATTTCAGGACAGTTTTTATATTTGAAATAATTTTTTCAAGGAAGGTTAAAAAATATATATTTTTGATTTGTTTATTAATAACTTTGAAATTAGCGAAACATATTTACTCATATATTAGTATTAATTATGTAAAGTGATCTGAAAGGAAGCCAAAAATGCAATAGTATACAGGGTTTTTCATTTTAAAAAATTATACTGATCTGCTCACACTTTTTTGAGCCACCCTAGAAGTTAAAATATTTTCCTGAAATACATCCGCATACATATTTTAGGTTTGCACTTAAACAAAATTCTCATTTTTTTCATTCTAGAGCTACTTTAAGAGCTACAGGGTATAATAGGAGATTTTTTGTTTACTGGTCATAGATTTTAACTATGGAGTGTAGAGATGAGGAGAAATATCTCTTATTGGACTTTATTTGAAAAAGTGGTCACAAAAATAGAAAGAATAAAGGTTCACCAAATCACCACAGTGACGCTAATGACGCATAAATCTAAAAAATGAAAAGTAACCAAGTTGTGAATAGATAATAGAATAAAAGTTATAGAATAAAAGTTATAGAACATGTTCTTAAAAATAGTGGGAAAAAACTTAAGCAATATACAGGCATTTCCTTATTTTTGGATTGCACTGCGCTGTTTTTTATGCCTTTTATGCCCTTGGTCTATTATAGCAGCAGTTTGATAATATACCTGGGTCTCATTTATGATCCGAATAAAAATATCGCACAAGGATGGACTATGGAAGTTATATACGTATATTAACAAAACATTAAACAGAAGTTCATTTCTTGAAAAAAAAATATGTTTTGGTGTATCAAGTTGGTACACGAATACACCCTTGGCAATGGTGTTAAATTAAATTTTACCAATATAACGGATGCTAAGAGTGCCCTGGGCCGACCGTATTAGGAATGAAGACATTCTCAGAAGAGCTGGTCTGGAACAACGTGAACTCTTCGAAATCAACAAGAATAGGAAAATAGCCTATTTGGGACACATACTACGTGGAGAACGCTATCACTTTCAGCGTCTGATTCTCCAGGGTAAAATAGAGGGGAGCAAAAGGGGGATAGGACGAAGGAAGCTATCCTGGCTGAGAAATATTCGTCATTGGATACAGGACTTCCAAGCACTCCAAGTCGCGGCAGTTAACAGAACCATCTGATGAGGAAGAAAAAGATGAACGCCTACGCAGGAATCTGCACGGCACCTTAAGAAGAATATAACGGGGGAAACTCAATAAAATGATGATTGTAACGTTGATTGAAGAAATAAAGAGATGCGCAACCTTAAGGGCGATTTTTTAGCACAAAATATGTCCGAGATGTAGCTGGCGTTACGGTTATATGTCCGAGATTTAGTTTAGCTCTGCGCATCGATATTCGTTTACAGCGCAGCGGATAAAGAATACTGTATATAAAAAAAGATGATTCTGCTTTCAGTCGACAGAGCGGGTCGTTTCCGGAGACAGTGTTGCCAGAACTATGGATTAATCGGTAGATTTACGGATTTTGGATACAGTACGTCAATAACACGGATTTTCTATCATGAAACAATGTAATATAATATTATATGATTAAAAAAAGAACAGCGTCACAGTTGGCCTGGAAATGAAGATCGCTCTTATTTCGTATGTAAACTATTATAGTAAATGTCAATAGTCGTCATTTCCAAGCAAACTAAACGACTTTTTTCGATCATCCTATTCATTGCCTATAAAAGAATTTTTATTTTTGTTGTTTATTCTATCCAAAAAATCCTATATGGGTATTTCGCCACTGCAAGAAAATCTACAAAATAAAATAGTTATTTTTTGCAAACACTTCCGCGTTAATCCAAACTGAAACTACTTGTCAGAAATTAGGTTTACAGATATACAAATTTGCCAAACGAACAAACAAATACTTAACGTTTCGAAAAGTATCTCTTTCCGTCGTAGGAAGCAAAAAAATACAAAGAAGAAAGAAAAAAAATATTTAAAATATTTAAATTCAACTATTCGAGAACAATTTAGATTTTTAAAACAGATAAGTCTACAAAAACCGTTGACGTTCTGTTAATCTGTAAACACCTAACTTCTGACAAGTAGTTTCAGTTTAGATTAACGCAGAAGTGTTTGCAAAAAATATATAATAGATAGAAATAAAAAATATTTTGTAGATTTTCTTGCAGTGGCAAAATACCCATATAGGATTTTTGGAAGAGATGAATCCGCCACATAATATGTATAGACATTTTTTGTTTATTCTGTGTTTAACACGAATAAATTTTCAATTCATAAACGCTGATTTTTCATCCAAAAATATTTTCGTTAAACGTATTACAGATATTATACATTTTAATATGGCAACACTGTTGCTTTCAGTTCCACACCGTCTTCGATATACCTTCGCTAGCCTAAGAACTACAGAAAATGAGTGTTTTATGCGTTGGCCGCAAAATGAGTGGGGGATCCACCGTATAGCACTTGAGACGTAAGTTGAAATCAAATCAACCTTGTCTCGAATTCGCTCATTAAGTTGCGTATCTTCCCACTTCGTTCAATCAACGATGGTGATGACTCACTACATTATATTATTCAAATCTATGCTGTGATTTACCTGACAGGCCATCCTTTTTGTATTGTTGGTGAAGTGGGTTTATTAATGGACTTTTCAACAGGCTTAGGCGTAGTTATGCGAGCAGTCTTCCTAGCACCCCCAGGTCTACTTGGGAAAACAACTTTAACAGTTCCAGCAGCAGTACTAGTAACAGGTGCCGAACTAGTTGTAGTCTCCTTAGTTTCTTCTGCTGCTTTGAAGCCTGGAGGTAGTAAATTATCTGGAACCTTTGTGGTTTTCGATGGAGCTTTATAACCAGGCGGCAGTAGGTTTGAGGGCAGTTCTTGACTAATGGTGACAGGAGTTTTAGGTGTGGAAGTTTTAAACTTGTTATATCCGGGTGGAAGGAAGGCGCTAATGTCGACGGGTTGGGCGTTCTTTAGCAGATTGTCAACACCTATAATATATAAAATTAAAAAACGGATATGTTTATGTATTACTATAATATTTACTAGTACACATAGTTCACAGTTAAAATAAAAGCACTGTATAAATTCATTCCTTATAAAAATTAATGATACCCAAGTAGCATTTTAAGACAGAAAATCGAAACAATCTCTGTTGGGAAACATTGCGAAACAGTTTCGTCATAGTTTCGCAACATAAATCGCTTTTTGTTTCGAAACATTTTACCAAAATATGATTTCGCTACAAGGTGCGTATTCATTATCCGAACGAACGAACGAACGAACGAATGTTCGCTAGTGGTATGGACGGGGACCGTACGATAGAACCGCACGAGAAGACCGGACGCGAACGCCTTTGATGTACCGACTCGAAACGGATGGTCGAGCGAACGAACGAACGAACGGCCGCATGCGTTCGGTCCCCGTCTAAATATACCGCACTTTCATTCGTTCGTTCGTTTGTTCGTTCGTTCGTTCGTTCGGATAATGAATACGCACCTATATAAGCATAACAATAAAGACCTTAATGTCACAAATTTTTCGAAACTATTAAAAAACAGATGTGGCTCACATTTACAGATTTCGTACCCGTTTTGTGCCTGAATAGTTTCCATAATTTATTTGATATTCTGTCATATATAAGAACATAACCTTACTTTGTTGTTTTAATTTTATTTTGCAGTTTTTGCATTTGAGCATTCTTCAAGTTTTTATAGTAGATACTATAATTAAAGAAGCAGAACGAAGGACTTTATTTTTTCTTGGACAGATATTTTTCTTATGCGATTTTATAATAATTATTAATTATACGCATTACAGAGATGATATGTTTTAGGAATAAATGTAATAACGGCCAGTACCAATACCCGACAGGAAACCGAATAAAATGTTACTAGCAAACGTTTTTTTCTTTTTTTTCCACAATGGAATACATGTTTTTATGTTTCAATTGTGTTATAATAAGTAAATAAAAATGTTTTAATTATTTTGACCACAAGTTTTGATTGGCGTTGTTGACAGGTGACTGATTCGAAATTTCTACACATATTAAATCGAAACGTTTTGGAGACAAGGTTTCCATTTATTGTCGATACATTTTCGAAACACGAGTTTCTCGTTTTATAGATACAAATACGAAATAAGTATATGATTTGTGTCTGACTCCATGTCAATTCTATAAAATAATGGATTAAAATTCTGCCATGTTGGCCAGTGATGAGTTTTTAACTAAAATATATGTTTTTATCGGCTGTTGAGCTTTTAAACTCATAAGAATATTTCGTTCTACTTAGATTGATTTATATATTTTTATTTTTAGAACCATGGTATAAAAATAAAAATATATACAGGGTGGCCCATCGAAAACGTTCCGCAAGGCATAACGGCCAGGGTAATTTTTTTTTCAGAAAATTCAAAAACACGTCAATTTTGTTTGCGAGGGGGACAATTTTTGCCCCAAAAATGATTGCAAAATCTTCAACCCTCTAAGCGGGGGTATCATCCCCCAATTTTTTTCAAAGGGGAAGGGGGGTCAAGTGGTGCCGCATTGAAAAGGGCTTTCTATTCTCTATACTCTCCCGCTTCGTTTTTGAAAATCGGTCGAGCCATTGAGAAAATATGAAGGATTGAAATTTGAAAAGTTTATTTAAACATTTATCAGAGTAAATGATAAGGATAAATTCCTTCGACCAATTTGCTATTATTTCTTATTATTTCTAGATGTTGACGCATTTTTTCACCTCCCACAATGATGAACGATCGGGTTAGGTAGAGTGTACTTTCTTTTTGAAAGGTGTAGTTAATCGGCACAACTGTTGGTACTGCGCTGAGGACAACCCCAGGGTTTTTCACGAGGTGCACACACAAAACCCTAAGAAATTGAACGTGTGGGCTGGTATTTTTAGAAATTCTATTGTGAGTCCTTTTTTTTCCTGGAAATCTAACAGGTGATATGTACTTGGATTTACTGGAAAATACCATCGACCCAGCCCTAACTGACATCATAGAGAACAATCCTGGATACGTTGAAGCGGAACTAATATTTCAACAAAACGGTGCACCTCCACATTACTCTCAAAATGTGCGTAATTATTTAAACAATAACTTTCCCGTTCGGTGGATAGGACGAAGGTGTGCACTTGAGTGGCCTCCCCGGTCATCCGAATTGACTCCTTTAAACTTTTTTCTATGGGGACACATAAAAAGTAAAGTGTATAGCGCTCCACCCGCCTCATTAGAAGACCTGCGAAGACGAATTATTGATGTTTGTTGCGAAGTGACCCCCGCAAGTTTTTCAGAATTTTCTAGAACGGGTTGAAAATAATTTGTATTACTGTATGGAGGTTGACGGGCAACATTTTCAGCATTTTCTTCATTAATAAGATAAGTTTTTTTTAATTAACTCAATTTATGTGTTTTTTGCAAAAAAAGTACTTTTCAAATTTCAGTCTTTCATGTTTTCAAAATGACTCGACCGATTTTCAAAAACGAAGCGGGGAAATATAGAGCATAGAAAGCCCTTTTCATTGCGACGCCACTAGACACCCCTTCCCATTTGAAAAAAGTTGGGGGATGACACCTCCGTCTAGAGGGTTTGATGATTTTGCAATCATTTTTGGGGCATAAGTTGTCCCCCTCACAAACAAAATTGACGTGTTTTTGGATTTTTTGAGAAAAAAAATACCCTGGCTGTTATGCCTTGCGGAACGTTTTCGATGGGCCACCCTGTATAAAGTGTCAATGGGATTTCCAAGGCAGACTTGATCTTTTGAGCGAATTTTTAAAAAATCTCATTTTTTTAGTGAATTTTCATAATAATGAATAAAAATTAGATACCACCGTATAGACATTTTTTCGCTCTATCTAACGCGCGCACTGAATAGGTATCGGCGAGAGCGACCGGCACGTAATTTTCAGTTTACGTTGAAATAAATGTAAGCCCGCGCACCGCATCAGATCGGTGCGCTCGGTGCGCTTCGAGCTATCGGCGTTACTCGCGCCATCAGGCGAAATCAGAGAATGCATGGAAGGGGGCGAATAGTCTACGCCGAGCGACTGTTTTTAGTGGAGCGGTTTTACATTAAACATGTCCGATGAATTATTAATCGAAAGTGTACGAGACCATATCATACTTAATATGCGGTTTCTTATAAAAATTTCTTACAAGCGCGTAACCTATATTGTTTACTACACTTATTCAATAACTGAATTAGAAAACCTTCCGATTAAACCCATTTATTTCTCATCTCGTTTTGATTATCTCACATTATTTTGAAAATCGAATTTATATATCGTCAAAAAACTTATCATATTATTTAATTTTTGGTTTGTTTTGACGTTAGTAATAACAGCTGATAAATAGTCATCCTATGTTACTATGTTGATCGCTCCGTAAAAGGTACAAATAGAGAAAATAATATTTATGTTTGAATAAAATATTCGTACATATATCTACCGTATGATAGAAAAAAACGGCGTCCAGTTGAATGGGAAATGACGATTGATGACATTTCCTATATAAATTTACATATAAAATGGCACCGACCTTCATTTCATGGTCATCGCTGATGCCGTTACTTTTCGATAATACGGTACTATAAAAACTATTTATATTTTTTCTTCTTTCAATTTTCTTTGACTTTTTTATTATATTTTAAGTTTTTAAAATCTTGGTTTTAAGTCAGTAGTGAATAAAACGAAACTTGTGTTTACATTTTGTTTAATGATTGACGTTTCGATAATTTAATTCGGTCTTCTTTAGAATCTATAATATACAACACAATTTTATCACTAACAATGTGTTTAATATATAATTTTTCTTACCCACAAACGTAGAAAATTATTTATACGTATATTATAGATCCTGAAGAAGACCGAATTAAAATTGGTCGAAACGTCAATCATTAAACAAAATGTAAACACAAGTTTCGTTTTATTTACTACTGACTTAAAACAAAGATTTTAAAAACTTAAAATAAAAGCTATATATAAATGTTTGTAATGACACTTATTTAGTTTAAAAAACTACAAATAGAAGTTTTATTTGACTATTTTTCATATCTAGCTTTGTTTTTGTCGTGCCGATCGCCGATACCTATTCAGTGCGCGCGGAGCTTAATAGTATACAAATTCAAAATGGCGGCCATAAGAAAACAAAAACTTGACTGTTGTTGTGCGAAATCGAGAATTTTCATTTTCTGAAAACGGCATTTAATTGGTCGAAGTCAAAAATATAAAACTACCCAATTATGTTGCAATAGTTACAATAGTATTGAAGATATTATCATTTAAAATTAACGTATTATTTTATTTTTTTTTGGCATAAACTAATCAAGATACCGGGGTTTTCTTCATAGGTGTGCGTCAAACTTCTAATTACGCAACTTTTATCCCATTTAACCGAATTCGTATCTCTCGTAGTTTCCTCTTCGTAGAGATACCAATGTTGAGCATCGAAATTGTCACCATACTCTGTATACCTACTAGACAATTTTGCTTTTTAGCATGAGCAGAGCTGAGCTTTAAGAAAATAATTCTGATACTCACCCTTGGTTGCATTCTTTGGTCCAGGCTTGTTCTTGTATCCAGGTGGCAAAAGAGCACTGATATCATTTACCGGTTTAGCTTTAGCTAAAATGTCGGAAATCGGAGAATTCGTGGTACTAGTTGTTTTCGGAAGTTTGTATCCAGGAGGTAGCAATGCACTAATGTCATCAACAGGCTTGGCCATTTCGAATAGTTTGGTAGTTTCATCGGTCTTAGGAGGTTTATAACCTTTTGGCAGAAGAGCACTAATATCTACCGGTTTAGCTTTTTCGAAAATATCGGAAGTGTCGGCAGATTTAGGTGGTTTATACCCTGGTGGTAAAAGAGAGCTGATGTCTTCTACGGGTTTGACGTTTTTAAGAAGACTTGAAATATCTAGAATAAAAAATAATAAATAATTAGTCAACTATACATCACAGTTAGCCTGGGCCAAGATGTCAAGAAAAAAAATATATAAACTTTGAGTACATTATTTTTTAAATGCCGATACCACTGTCTCTACACAAATTAAAAAAAAAAACTTTTTCAACCAAAGTAAAAAGCGCTCAAAAAGTTTTGTTAATAATAAATAACGACCATCATCACTAAAAGGTATGCTTACTGTTGCCCCCCTCCCTGTTTCTAAATCCAGGAGGTTGGGTCTCTGCACAAATTTAAATAAAAATAGACTTTAGTCTAACGGAAAAAGCAAAAAAATATTTTTTTTTTAATATTTTAGTGATAAAATTTTACTTTATGATCATAAGTATTAGTAAACAAGTAAAACTACTAACTAACAATTGAGGAAGTACAATTAATAACTTTAACACACACTGAATTTAGACTAAAAAGGAAGAAAACAATAAGGTACTAGCTATAAGTAAATAAATAAATTTTAAACATGGTTACTGTTGTAGGAAGCAACACTCCTAAGGAGTTTTTTTTTGATAGTTTTTTGATCTCGGATTTGAATTAAAGTTTTTGAGAACAACTTAAAGGAATGATGCACCTGCTCTGAGGCTTGCTCAGAGTAAAAGCCCAATGTTTTCTGTGAAATACTAACAAGATCCACTATATGGGGAACAACAGCGTGAATTTTTGGATTAAAACTGATTTTCGTATCTCTTATTTTGTCGGAAAAATTCAGTATATAGGCTTCGTAATAATTGGTATCAATATATTTTCCAAAACAGCTGGCTACTACATAATTGAAGGCACAAAATACCTCTATGTATTTGTTGTCTAAAAAATAAACAAAGGGCTTAGTGTCCAAATAACAATAATAAAATAAAGTTTGTTACAAAGTAAGTACCAGGATCTAGTGCTTTAAGGACGTCAACTTTTTTAAGCAAGTTTCTTCCATTATTTCCATTAAATCTGCTGTAATGGTCTAATTGTATCCCCAGAACTTCTTAGCCAGCTTTCAGCAATTTCCGGAAAGTCCTTTTTAGAGAATCGTATATTTTTGTACACTCCCATCTAAATAAATATATAGTTGATAATTGGAAGATTGTCATCACCAGTTATTAAAGGAATGTTGGCGCAATTCTCTAAAAATTTTAATTAAAATTTGCAAAAAATAACTATTAAAAAGTCAATAAAGTAAACTTAGCAGTACACTTACTGTACTTTTTTGTTTCTTTTAAATTTCCACCTGTCTCCTCGTTCCATAATGTACTCCATTTGGAAATATATTTTATGGATCTTAGTTCTCCCCTTGACTGTAAATTTTTGAGTTAACATCACACCAGGCACATGGATGGCATGATGATGAAGATTGAAGGCCCAATATAATCATTATCAACTTTAGATCTGCGGCAAATGTGTAAGAACTGACTCCACAAATAGTATGGAGTTGCAAAATCTCAAACATTGCTCTGATATTTTTGTAGGTTTCTATTATTTTGGGAGCCAATCCTATTATAATAAATTTGTTTATTCCGGTACTTTTATGTTTTTCTTGTTTTATTTCGGGATTTTCGTAACAACATAAAGACAGACAAATTTTTAAAGATCCACCTACACTATCTATGCCCAGTTTTAAATGGAAATCATCAGTAAGTTCACGTTTTTTAAACAAATGGTATTTCCACCTGACCAGGCAGGCAATTTGGTCAAAAAAATCTCCTTAGGAGTGTTGCTTCCTACCAAACCAAACAGTAACCATGTTTAAAATTTATTTATTTACTTATAGCTAGTACCAAATTGTTTTCTTCCTTTTTAGACAAAATTCAGTGTGTGTTAAAGTTATTAATTGTACTTCCTTAATTGTTAGTTTGTAGTTTTACTTGTTTAATAATACTTATGATCATAAAGTAAAATTTTATCACTAAAATATTAAAAAAAATACTTTTTAGCTTTTTCCGTTAGATTAAAGTCTATTTTTATGTAAATTTGTGCAGAGACCCGACCTTCTGGATTTAGAAACAGGGAGGGGGGTAAAAGTAAGCATACCTTTAGGCGATGATGGTCGTTATTTATTATTAACAAAACTTTCTGCGCGCTTTTTAATTTGGTTGAAATTTTTTTTTTTAAATTTGTATAGAGACCTCAATTTTATGTCGGCGATTTTAATTTTGATATTTTTTTGAAGCTAGTGGTATCGGCATTTAAAAAATAAAGTACTCAAAGTTTATATATTTTTTTTCTTGACATTTTGGCCCAGGCTAACTGTGACATGGTGGCGCCTCTCATACGACGCGGAGGCTCCAAGGAGAACGATAGTTGGTATTGAAATTAAATCTTGTGAGCATATTAGGTTAGTAGGTTAATTTAGAGCATTTTTTAAAAATATAAAGTTCTACAAAGTGTCCCAAAAAAATTACACATCAAAGTTGTTTTTTGTAATAAAACACCCTATATATTAATTGATTTTGGGATTCTAAGAGAACAATAAAGGTGAGTTTCATTATAGAAGTATATGACTAAAATGTAAAGTTTTTGACATATTTAACATTTTCTACAAATGAAGAACAATTTTTAAATTTCTATAAAAGCTACCTAAATTTGAATTAATCCGATATAACTTAATAAATAGTTAACTTAACGATTGTACTTAAATAATCAAATTAAAACTTGGCCTAAAAAGTTATACAGGGTGAGACAAAATTAATATTGAATCTTCAAAAGCAAATTACGCTTTTATTTTAAATTAAACACCCAGTATTTTATTTTGATATTCAATGGAAAATTCAGGTCACTTCAAAATATTATAAAGGTTGCCTACCCCTCAAACAAAGATTTTCTTAGTTATATGTTAAGACATTACTGCTTTTCGAAATAGAACTTCACATATGCCTTTAACATGAAAAGGTCTTTTGAAAAGAGAAAATCATTTTATGCAGGCACATATTGGGCATTTGATTTCATCTAGCTAATTTTTGTGTCATAATTATACGCTTATATCTAGATTTAATTCTGTAATAATTAAAATATGTTTTAATCTTTTTAGTACCGTTGAGTATTTTACTCTACATCGTTTATTTTTTGTTAAATTAACAAAAGGTACATCACAGCCACATATATTGTGTCAAATAATAAAGATCTACTGAGGCAAAATCATAAAAATGAATATACATATCTAGAAAAATCTTTGTCAATCAAGATATATGAATTCTCCATTGAATACCGGTATAATATACTGAATGTTCCATTTAAAATAAAGGAGTAACTTGCTTTTAAACGTAGCCAATCTTCAGTATTAATTTTATCTCGCCCTGTATAACTTTTCGGGACAAATTTGAATGTGGTTTAACCTTTGAATAAGAAGACTAAGGAAGGAGCATAATGCTATCCATGTATTCATGCATGGTGGGCGGAAAAAGCACTCTGGGGTGGGGATCCTTGACAGTTCTGTTTGACGATTCATTTGACACATTTGAATTTGATTTGAAATTTTGTGGATTTGTCATTTACGGAGCTTATTTTATGTTATTTATTATTTATTCTACTACTGATAGTTGTATAAAGGTAGTAAATCTAGATGGAAATTGTGACAGAACTTAAATTAACAGTGACACTATCGCGATTTCTCGAAAAAGACTCTAAAATAGTTGGTTGTGTAGCGTGCGGTAGATCTCGGCAAAAATTGAGTGAAATAATGGAACAACTTTTCCCTAGTAAGTGACTATATAACATACATACGTGTAGTAAACCGATCATTTATGAAATTCACTTAAATTAACTAAATTATATATTTTTCTTGCATTTTAGCATTTATTTATTACTTGTCAAAGATTAGATATCAAAGTATTTAGATACGTTAATTTGACTTACCTGCTTCAGTAGCGTATCGGATGTTTGTGTTAATAAATACTTATTATAACTTATCTATTTTTATTAGAATTATATATTTTTATAACAATTTTAATAACTACCAACATTTATTCACAACGTAGAATAAAAGAACAAATTATTGAGTCTACCCCACGTCTCCCTTACATCATAGTTTTAGATTTTTTAAATAAAATTAGAACGACACTGATAAACCGGAATTTAAGTCGGCCATATTTGAGGCCCATCGCGGTGTACCTAAGATTTTTGATATGCTCCTTCCTTAGTCTTCTTATTCAAAGGGTTTAACAATCAAAGGTTATAGTAATTAAATATCAGGCTATACAGGGTAAATTACAATTTAGGTAGCTGTTATTGAAATTTAAAATTTGTTCTTCATTTTCACAAAATGTGGAATATACCTTACAATTTAGGTATATTCTTCTTTAATAAAACTCACCTTTATTTTTTTTTGCTATTCAAAAATCAATTAATATATAGGGGGTCCTATTACAAAAAACTTCGACGAGTAATTTTTTTGGAGACACCCTGTAGAAATTTCATTTCGATATAAACGACCGTTCTTCTTGGAGCCTTCGAGTCATATGAGAGGCGCCATCCTGTATGTATCAAATAATTTACATGCATTACCTGGAGTTTTCTCGGTAGAATGTTCACTTTGAGGAAGTTTAAATCCAGGAGGTAGAAAAGCCGCTATATCAACTTCTTTAACGTTTTTCAACAGCTCTTCGCTTCTGTTAACTTTTTCCAAATTGTTAGCTTTAGTGTCTGATGGTTTCAATTTTGCAAATATCTCTTGCAGAAGTCCAGCGCTGCTACCCTCTTTTGCTCTAGGTTTGTAACCAGGAGGCAATAATGAGGTTATGTCGTCTTGAGCTGTTGCTTTTGGAGCACCTGCTGAAATAATAATTAATATTAGTTAAATGAATTTGTAATATTTTTAATATTATGTTTTGTTTTTTTATAACTTCTTTTTATGTTTCTCAACAAAGGCGATATTTGACTGTATATTTGAACATTTCTTAATTTTTGCTTTTGTCCTTTCCATTTATCTGATAATTTTTTTCAGTTTTTTATTACTAGCGTGTACCCGCGACTTCGTTCGCGTCAAATTAATCATTTGTAATGGTAATGATAAAGCAAAGCAAGAATTTCAATTAACATACAAACTCGATAAAATTTTGTCACTTTTATGTCAGCATGAGAAAAAACAATCGAGAACCCCCCCCTTATCGAACCTCTACACCCCACAGTCAATCCGTTTGCCAAAAATCAGCTTTAAACGTCAAGCAGTTCAAGCAGAATCGTGATTACTCAATGGTCATATTTTATGAAACACCCTGTATAAATATTTAAAAAGTCTTACAATATGTAAAACAACAAAATAAAACATACGTGTTAAGAGTTTTTCCGAAAAACCCACCGATTTTAAAATAAAAAATATCCTAATATTTGAGGGGTGGTTTCACCCCCTTAGAACTCGAGTTTCGAAAAATCCCTTCTTATCGAACCTCTACACCCTAAAGTTGATCCGTTTTCCAAACATCTGCTTTTTACGTCAAACGCTTTAAGTAGGATCGTGATTAATCAATGACCAGATTTTTCGAAACACCCTGTATACATTTTTAAAAAATCTTAAAATATGTAAAAAAAACAAAATAAAGTGTTTAAGCGTTTTTTTCGGAAATTTGACCGTTTTTTAAATAAAAAATATTGTAATATTTGAGTGGTGGTTTCACCCCCCTGGAACAGGAATTTTGAAAAATCCCTTCTTATCTAACCTCTACACCCTAGAATCAACCTGTATGCCGAAATCTTTGCCAAAATTGAGCTTCTTACGTTGAGTGGTTTGAGCAGGATCGTGGTTAATCTGTGAGTCAGTCACTTAAGGATTTTTTTATATATTAGTATAGATTAAATACTCTCTCTACGGATACGTATTTCGATTATTTCGGTAAGTAAAAGTCAATTTTTTTACAATAGTGCAAAAAGTAACTTATTTGTTGCACTAGTGCAAAAAAACACCTTGACATTACAATAATAATAATAATAATTTATTAATGTCAAAAAATTACAAAGAAACAATTTACACACGTCAATAAAATACAAAAAAAAACATTCAAACAATGCACTAAATAAAATCTTACTAGCTAAAAAAAAGTAGGATAATACTAAGAGCTGGCAAAGTTTAGTCTTGGGTCGAGATTTCCGTATGTAAGAAGAGTACAATTTTTTTCCTTTTTTTTTTCTCTTTTTTTTTAAGAAAAAAGAGTTATCGGTCAACTTAACTCGTAGTTGTGGAGTGACAAAATTTCCCAAAAAACAAAAATTCTACTTTATAAAGCCATTGTAGAGAGCATTACCACTTATGGCGCTGAAACGTGAGAGCTAAACCAAGTAGAGAAAAATAAGTTGCTGTCTCTTTTGAAATGGATAACACATCTCAAATCAAAGAATACGAGAAATTATAGGAGAAAAAGAAACTATTCTCGACGCCACTGACGGCAAAATACTAAGTTGGTACGGACACTTCCAACGAATGGATGATAACCGATATAAGCAGGGCGTAGTTGACGCTATGAATTCTAGGGGCCTCCAGGAAGAAGACTGGACAGACAGAAATCTGTGGAAGTTGAGAAGCGGGAGACGACGAATGTCGTAAAAATCCGCAATATATAATATATATATATATATATATATATATATATATATATATATATATATATATATATATATATATATATATATATATATATATATATATATATATATATATATATATATATATATATATATATATATATATATATATATATATATATATATATATATATATATATATATATATATATATATATATATATATATATATATTATATATATATATATATATATATATATATATATATATATATATATATATATATATATATATATATATATATATATATATATATATATATATATATATATATATATATATATATATATATATATAGAAGAGTACAATGCGTTTATAATGTACTGAACAAAGAGAGGACAGTGAACAAACGTATGAAATAAACCGAGAAACTGTGCACATCGCTAGAGACGTGGAAGGGGATATAGCGGATTTGTCGCAGTTGACCGACCCAATCAATACCTCTATCAGTACTTAAAGTTCTAGGGAAAGGTGTACGTCATGCGTTCAGCTTCACGATTTAATTACGTCTCGTGATACTTAATTTGTTTATTTATTAACGAGTCGTTGTAATTTTCCCTATAGCTTGAATTTTTTTAAGTGCAAGCTAGAAACACTTGCATTTTTGGTAAAAATAAATGGAATTTTCGAAAGAGTGGGTGTTCGATAGTGGTCGCGCTATTAGAACTCTGAATTCAAAAATCGATATCTCGAAATCTACTAGAAATAATAGATTGTAGTTTTTTCAAGAACTTTGGTAATATTTCTGCTGTATTTTCTTTGTAAACAGTATGTGAAAATCTTTATCAATAAAAAAATTACACGATTGCTGAAAATTGCTATGCTCTAAAAGTAAATGGATGGATTGTTTACAATTTTTAAATGGAAAAAACAACCTTACCGAATTTTTCTTATGTAAACATATTGTAAAACATCCGATATTGAAAAAAAAAGTTTCAATATCTTAAGTGGTTCTTGAGTTATGGCTTGTTATGTGTTAAAAAGTTGAGTTTCTAAATTATCGCGATTACTGACGTTTTCTCGTTATAAAAAAATGACACCCTAACGATATCCTTATAATTCCATTTCAGATGCTCAGAAACATGTCTAATGATTTTATCTAGTTATCTCTTGAAAAAATTGGCTTTTAAAAATAAGCGATTTGCAATCGTGATTTTACTTTACTTGATAGGGAAAGGCGTATCGGCAACGCCGCAACAGCACACCGCCGCGCGTCGCATCGGTCGGTCGCATTTCTCTCACTCCGACTTAATAAGATCCCTATGCGATTTACTTCCACACATGTAAATGCCGACCCAAAAGTAACAGTTGCCAGCACGGTATAATGAAAAATTAAAATCCATAAATTCTTGATAAGTATAGAAACTGTTCTCAATTAAATTTTTTTTTAATTTTTCTTTTAAAATCTTTCAAACACATACTTTTTATGAACAATTATTATGAATGACAAATCGAAGACAAAAAAAATTGTGAATTTTTGTGAAAATTTGTCAAATCCTGGAAGGTAACAACCCAAACCAAGTACTAGTACTGGACACCTCGCAGCAACATTCCGCAAAAAAATTTTAGGTGAAGAACAAGAACCCGAGGCCTCCACGAACAGAAATAAAAATAAAATTCAAAAGACTACTGAAAATGAAGTTTGTCCATCAATTACCTTATTGAATGGTTCAAATTGCGACATTAATTGAAGAAATTAATGTCGCAAGAAGATTGAATAGTGTCATTGTTAGTAGTTATATTATTCTGTGAATTACTGTAAAAACTTTTTAATAAAGATTTAAATAAAATTTCAATTCCATCATAGAAAAAATGTCGTGTGCAACATATACAAAAGTATATTTGTTGCACTCATTATGACTGCAGCTGTCGATTCGTCTCGAGCTGCAAAACTCGCGTTGTGCTACAAAGTCCTTTTGGCACTAGTTACACAAATAATTATTGTGTTCCTCTGTAATTAAGAAAATTAAAAGAAAAATGTTACCTAATTAATGCAAGAAATTCAGAAATCTCAAGTTACAATATTCCTAATATGTACGCTTTATTTTAATTCCAAAATAATTTTAAATATGGTACACTGGCAATTAATTAATTCATTAATTTAAAACTTTATTTAATAAATACACAAATATACCGTTAATATTTCTATATTCAAGGTTTACTATTACATAGTTATTACTTAAACCTCATAAATATTATAATTATAAACATATTTCTAAGCAATAAGTAACTTTGTTCAAGTTCTGTGCCACATAGTTGCAGAACAACTTTGATGCATATGAAGTTAAATTTTAGAATTTCATACTTATTGAAAATCGTTTCAAACAGAACTGGAACAAATTGTTTACAGTTGTAAATTAATTGCACTAAAATATTAAATTTTTGTTACTAATTGAAAACTGTAATAACTATATGCATATTGCGTAAGTTATAAATACAGGGTGGCCCATCGAAAACGTTCCGCAAGGCATAACGGCCAGGGTAATTTTTTTTCAGAAAATTCAAAAACACGTCAATTTTGTTTGTGAGGGGGACAACTTTTGCCCCAAAAATGATTGCAAAATCTTCAACCCTCTAAGCGGGGGTGTCATCCCCCAACTTTTTTCAAATGGGAAAGGGGGTCAAGTGGTACCGCAATGAAACGGGCTTTTTATTCTCTATACTTTCCCGCTTCGTTTTTGAAAATCGGTCGAGTCATTGAGAAAATATGAAGGATTGAAATTTGAAAAGGTTCTTTAAACATTTATCAGAGTAAATGAAAAGGATAAATTCCTTCGGCCAATTTGCTGTTTTTTCTTATTATTTCTAGATGTTTACGCATTTTTTCACTTGTCACAAGTTTGAACGATCAGGTGCGGCAGTTGCTAGATAGCTGTTCTGTGACTTGTGCGTTGAAGTTCTTCTCAATATCGTTAAACTTTTTAACAATTATGGTGTACTCACTTGCAGAAAAAGTGGAAATAATCGAACTTTATTTTAAAAATAATGAATGTAGCAATCGGGTTTCGCAGATATTCAATGAATGCCATCCTGAAAAACACCTTTATGGCAAAATTGTTCGCGAGTTAGTAGCAAAATTTCGCAAAACTGGTTCCGTTATGAATAAAAAGAGGCAGAGGGAAAACCCTGTAGTAAATGAAGCTATGGAGGTATTCGTATTGGGCCAAGTTGCCATTGATAGTACGCTGATTACAGGAAAATTAGCCAATGCAAAATTAGCCGGCGTGAATCGTACCAGTGTCCAAAGGATATTAAAAAAACGCAAGTTTTACCCGTACAAAATTCAGTTGGTACAAGAACTCAACGACGACGATTTTGATCGTCGCTTGCAATTTTGTGAAACTGTGAGTGAACGAGTGGCGAATGATAATAATTTCCTATTTAATGTGTGTTTTTCGGATGAGTGTACTTTCTTTTTGAACGGTGTAGTTAATCGGCATAACTGTCGGTACGGGGCTGAGGGGTTTTTCAGGAGGTGCACACACAAAACCCTCAGAAATTGAACGTGTGGGCTGGTATTTTTGGAAATTCCATTTTGGGTCAGTTTAACGATATTGAGAAGAACTTCAACGCACAAGTCACAGAACAGCTATCTAGCAACTGCCGCACCTGATCGTTCAACCTTGTGGTAAGTAAAAAGATGCATAAACATCTAGAAATAATAAGAAAAAACAGCAAATTGGTCGAAGGAATTTATCCTTATCATTTACTCTGATAAATGTTTAAATAAACTTTTCAAATTTCAATCCTTCATATTTTCTCAATGACTCGACCGATTTTCATAAACGAAGCGGGAAAGTATAGAGAATAAAAAACCCTTTTCATTGCGGTATCACTTGACCCACCCTTCCCATTTGAAAAAAGTTGGGGGATGACACCCCCGCTTAGAGGGTTGAAGATTTTGCAATCATTTTTGGGGCAAAAGTTGTCCCCCTCACAAACAAAATTGACGTGTTTTTGGATTTTTTGAAAAAAGAAATATCCTGGCCGTTATGCCTTGCGGAACGTTTTCGATGGGCCACCCTGTATATATAGCTCATAGATAAAAGTTAGTTTTATTATATATTTGCCCTAGATAACGTCAGGTATGGGCTAGGTTTATTTAAGCAGTACCAAGCGTCAAATTGAAGTTTCGAGATATTCGGGGTTAAAGTGGCAATGCTTTAGTAAAATAACGAGGGGTCGGATTTTTAAATTTTGAGTTCAATACAGTCAGAAATTGGAGTTTGTAAGTATTTTTGGCTTTTGGCTGTGGATGGAACCAAACGCCAAAAAGCCATCTGATCTAGAGGTGTGTAGTTCGTGCACGAACTAGTTCCAATGAACTATTCCGGCCCCGGAATGAAAGTAACTAGTTCCTCAGAACCTATTCCGGGATCGAGACTGTGACCGATATAAAATAAATAATAATATGCGACGGATCGGCCAGCGCGATCGTAGCCCGATGCTAGGCAAGAGTGGGGAATGCCAGCGGTATGTTATAGGATCCGGACCTAGAGGAACTAAATAAAAGACTAGTTTAGGTACGGATCGGCTAGCGTGATCGTAGCTCGATGCTAAGCGGGAGTGGAGAGTGCCAGTCGTATTTTACCTGTCCCGGACCGAAAAGACTGGGAGGAACTAGAGGAACTAATTAAAAGACTAGTTCAGGGGAATATATTCAGTCGGCAAATCCGAGATACAAGGCGACGATGACAGATTCGGCATTGTCTATTACCACAGCTGGCGTAATTACCACAGAAAATTGTCTTAGATATTGTTTTTGATTTTTAGTTTGTTCTTTGAGTATTTTATGGGAATGTTTCACTTTAGGTCGTTAAAATTACGAAATATCTTATAAAATGAAGTAGATATTCTGAATTTTTAGACAAAAACAAAAAGCTTGAAGTGGGGAAAAAGCAATTTTTCGTAAAATTTTCATTATTATTTGCTCCAATTGATTTGTGATATAGTTTTTTAAACTCTGATTTGAGTTTCTTTTTTATTTTTGTTATCTGCAATAAAACTTACCTGTATGTATTTAACATGCGCAATTACACGTCTCGTTATATTTCGTACATTATAAAAATTCTACAGATCATACTGTGAATAGTTCTGACTGACAACGTAATCCATTAGCAAGCAACGGGGATGCCAATGTTAGTCGGGAACTATTGTGAACTAAAGACTTAGTTCAAGGAAATATTCCTCTGGAGGAACTAGAACCAAGGAACTAGTTCCTCCCAAGGATAATCCCCCTCTCCATAATCCCCCTCTCCCCTCTCCATAAACCTAACTGATTATTCAAAATTTGTATAGGACTTCCTATTTTTCCAGCGCATAGGCACCACCCGGTATATAATTTTTGGTATAGTCACCTTTGCTTGTCTCACTGGGTTTAGTTGCTTTTGGCAAGAGTCGTTTTGATTTCGGTGTGGTTGGTCGATTACCAGGCGAATACCTTCTGATGTTAACTTGAGGGTATGGCTTGGTTGTCGTGGGTATAGTTGGTGTAGTAGTCGACGTTATTGTTTCCATGGTCGACACATCCATTTTATCTGGACTGTTTTCTTTTATCACGGCTATGTTATCGTTTTTAAATCCACCTAGAAAAAAATGAGAAAATGCTAGAAGTTTTTCGGTAAATTTACCTTTTTAGTTCAATTTTTTCTTAAAACTAAATTTGAAATCAAATAATCTTATACAATACAATTTTACAATATTTAAAACAAAAAATGAACACAGATTATTTGATTTCAAATTTAGTTTTAAGAAAAAGGTCACTCTGGTTTGTTATTCCATTTTTATATGGAATTTAAGAGTTTTCGATTTTTTTCTTGTATTGTAAAATATGGAATATTTTTATACCACACTCAAACAAACCAAAACCATAAAATGCAAAAAATTCCAAGTCTTACACGCAGTTTCCCCATCAGAAGAAGTTGTGGGATTTCATATGAATTAAAGTCAGATATTATTGTTAGTGTATGGAAGTACCTGTTCAACATATCCGTTAAAAAATGATATCTAATTAATTACCTATGAACTTTTGAGGAGCAGACTTACTAAATGTATTTTATCCATTTTTTAAGATTTCCAACCAAAGGTGGCATAGTCAACTAAATACAGAGAGTTATAATATACAGTGTGTCAATTTTAAAACTTCCCACCCTTAATATCTTTCTTGCAGTTAAAAATATAAAAAATTGGAAAGAATTTTGTAATTGTAAATGAATATTTTTACTCTTTTTCTTTTAACCCCTAGGATGGGTAGATGCCACCTTTACAATATTAAATGGGAATGGGGGTCAAGTGGCACATAGTTTTAAAGGGCGTTAATTCTCTTTTCAGTGATATCCTACTTTATTGGTTTTTATCCAGAGGTTTCCGGATAATCGCGTTTCAAAGTTGCAGAAACAATTAAACGTACCTGCATTGAGATTTTGGTTTTCAGGTTAGTGTTTACACAAAAGTTATTGCTATGGATCTCCTGTAGTTCAAATGATTAGAAGATTAGGTTCCACCACTTATATTATTATAAGTTGTTCAAAATGTTGTCCATTTTCCTGTAAACAGTAATAAAGTCTGTTTTCAAACATCTCCCTAACATTTCGGAAAACTTCACCGGGAATTGACTGGCATTCTGCTGTAATTTAATATCATCAATATCAGTAGATTGTCAAAAGTCAAATAATCTTGAAAGCCATTCAATTGGTCTCCTTCTGCCAATCCATGTACCCGGAAATCTCTCGTTTAACCACTGTCGGACCGCAAAAAAATAATGAGCTATAGCACCGTCTTGCTGGAATGTTTACAAATCCTCCTGTGAAACTGAGTAGAGGTTGCAACTCATTCGAATTTGAGAAAGGAAACGTTAATGTTTATGATGTTTTCTGTTTATTAGTATTTCGAATTTCGACCCCCTAGAAAAATGTAATGGCTACGTCCTTGTTACCACCTAATCTTCTAGTCATTTGTACTGCAAGGAGATCTACTGCAATAATTTTTGTGTAAACATTAGCCTGAATACCAAAATCTCAATGCAGGCATGTTTAATTGTGTCTGCAACTTTGAAACGCGATTATTCGGAAATATCTGGACAAAAACCAACAAAGTAGAATACCACTGAAAATAGAATTAAATGCCCTTTAAAACGATGTGCCACTTGACACCCATTCCCGTTTAAGATTGCAAGAGTGACAACTACCTCCTAAAGCTACATTCGCAATCAATTCGCTGGCCGAGTGGTACTTTGGCACGCAAGCTTATCATATGTACTTCAGTGTAATCATTCACAACAAAATTCGACGCCAGAGTGCAAGTTGAAGTTGGATTGAAAGCTTGCAAGCTGCTAACTTCCACTTCAGCACGGAATTTTCATTTGACAATTATGACAATTTTGACATTTAAATTTTAATAATTATTTTGTTTGTGGTGTTGTTACAAGCCATTTTCCTGTGAAAGTAAATATTTATTATTAAAAGAAAAATGAGTGAAGTGGACGCTATTCCTATTTTATTAGGACTTGTGGCTTTGCTGTTAAAAAAACGGCAATTATTGTTGCAGCCCAATAATTCGCTTGATCGTAAACCAAGGGGTTTACCAAAATCTAAAAAATGGGGCGTTCGACCCATATTAATGGCGAGAAAAAGTTTTGGGTGCTACGAAAATCTTTTACAAGAAGCTCGCTGAAGCAATCCCATAATTGAGACACATTTTAGAAAAAAATCATCACTAAATGACGTTCTTGTTTCCATTTTTCTAAACATAAAAACTTGGAAAACTTATATAACAACTGTTCCGGATTTTGCCTCTTCCATATGCTCTTCCAAAATAAAAACAAACAACTAACCTAAAAAAATGTCAGGAGACGTTTAAACACGCGTGCGCAAAATTCGACTTGAAATTTGTTGTGAATGGTTAATTTCGTGCCGACTTTAATGTCGAATTGCCACTTGGCCAGCGAATTGATTTCGAATGTAGCTTAAGGGGTTGAAAGAAAAAGGCCAAAAATATTCATTTAAAGTGTACACCTTACTAATAAAATTGACGTGTTTTTCCGATTCAACATCGGCATAAATATTATTCACAAACTTTTCAGAAAACTGCGTGAAATACAGGGTGGCGCCTCTCATACGACGCGGAGGCTCCAAGGAGAACGACAGTTTGTATTGAAATAAAATTTTGTGAACATATATAGGTTAATTTAGAGCATTTTTTTTAGATATAGAGAGTTCTACAGGGTATCCCCAAAAGAAGTTACCCATAAATGTTGTTTTTTTGTATTGGAACACCACATATATTAATTGATTTTCCGATTCTAGGAGAAAAATAAAGGCGAGATTCTTTAGAGAAGTATATAACTAAGCAAACTAGTGTATAAAACAGGCAAACATTTTTAAAACCAACTGAAATCCACCAAGCCTATACTATTTGAAACTTTTTCGATTATGTTTGGAGACTTTAATCGTCCAGTCTCGTATTTATGAATTAGTAACCTCGATAAGGCTTTTCGAAATTCAAACGGGCGTCCCGTCGGCTTAAAATCAAAACGGTAGTACCTAACTAAGCCTGGTCAAAAGAAGACAGACGTCGCAAGTTTAATCGGGCCACCGTATCCCGTCCCGAATATAAACGAGTTTATAATTCCGGACCGGGATTTTCTGTATTTGCTATTGCCGGATCTAGGTTAATTGCCGAATAGAGTAATGGGGGTGATATTTATTGCGAGCTGGTCACCTAACTGCCTAATGCAGTTTCAATTTTAAAAACGGTGGACTCGAGGAAAAATATAGTGAGCTATTGGATAAGCCATAAATGATTTGAACCACGTAAAAATTGAGGTCGAAAATTTATGTTCCATTATACAGAGTGAGTCGTAAATAATTGCAAATATTTTTATAGGATAGAATATTTCGACCCCAGATGAGGTTTTTTTCGAGAAATTGTTTTTTTAAAAAATTTCGAATTTTTTGATTTTTTTTCAAAACGAAGCATTTTCGTATAGATGTAAACCCAGATAGCACAAAAGGAACATTTACATTCTAAGAATATTCCTCCGAAGTTCTTATAAGTATATTCTTTTTTTAATAAGTATGGCATATGAATAGTACATTCTACTACGAATGTGATTTAAAGGTATGTTATCAGCATGACCTTAGAATGTCTTCTTAAATTATGGTTTACAATAAATTTTAAGTATCTGCTATTCACGTTCTAAACATATCAATATCTGAATAAAAATATAGGAGAATAAAAATGATTTCTAAATGAAAAAATGAATACAATACATTATATTTGTATATTTTCTTACTATCAGTTACTATTAAGTTTTTGTGTATTAAATAATTAGGGATTTTATATATTAGTGTATATAGATGCCCTGTAAACAAATATTCAAGCAAAAATACAGTGTTTCTTATTCTAACAAATAAATAAACCTGTAAAACTGTATAAATAAAAACGATCTTCCATTATGAAATAAAAAGATCGATTATACCAAAAGATAGTTTGATAAAACTCGCTAGATTTTAATCGATTTTTTAGGTAAAAAGATCGATCTTCGACTGAAATCGATTCGAATCGTACATCCATAACATAACCTAATAAAAAAACAACAAGTGAACTATAAACGTAAACGTGCTTCATCCAAACTATTATATTTTAATAATTAAAACACTGAGATAACGTAAAGATAAGTGATGCAAATAATTATTTTAAGGATAGAATCGGTAAAATAGTTCTTGTTATGTTTGTGTTTTCAGTATCTATTTTAAGGTGAGTGAATTTAAAACCATGAGACCTCGAAAGAAAAAAGGTTACACTAAAAAATATTTTAAAATTCAGCCAAAAAAAAGGAGCCAAAATCTTATTAAGTCAATGTTACGCAAATATGACTTCAATATTGTACATTAAACTGGATTCAGACCAAAGTGGATTCAGACTTTGTTATCCTCCGTACCTACATCATCAAAGTAGGTAGTAGTATCTCTGGTAGTATCATTGAAGATTTCTGTTCTAATAAGTGTAGTTCCAGTGCTGAAATTTCCTACAATATAGTATTTATATAGGTATTTATGTAGGCTTTTCTATAATCATTTATTGTGTATTTTTTAAGAGAAGGTATTTTTTTTAGAATTATTAGGTTCGAGAATTATCTAGACTTGGCGGTTCAGGAGTAGCACAAAGTACAAGGAAAATGCTTTATAAGGTTCTGGGCAATGAAATTGCACAAAAATATTCTTAGGATGGGGCCAAACAGAAGAGAAGTTTGAAATCATTGTTAGTGGCCAAAAGCAATTTTAGGTATTTGAACTTAAAGATATTTGGTGTTGCATAGACTGTAATAACATATATTTTAGACTCCATGAAAGGTCAATTTCAAGAGTCAAAAGAAACCGAAATTATCAATATAATTAAAATATGGCTTGTAAAAACAAAAGAAAGATTAAAAAATACCAAGGTAAGTTGTGCAATTTATTTGAACAGTATAATTCTGCTGATATTATTTCAGAAGGGTAGACAAGAGAATATAGAAACATAGACATAGAAGATAATATCAATGTATATCGTTATATTAAAATATTTTTAATTAATAAACATATATTACTCAAGTTCGTCTTTATCCTTACCTATTATTTTTAACCGTTCTATTTATTAGTTAATTTTTGATTATTACACACCAAATTATTTAATTTCAGCAAATTGTTTGTAGTGTGTTCCAGATATGAATGTACTGTATAGGTATCCTATAGATTTTAAGAGATAAAAAAATTGCTAAATATGAAAAAAATTGTATCTATATCTATAGTTTATAGGATATTGATACAGGGCATCCTTATACAGGACACCCAGTAGATACAGAGTTGAGGGTTGGAATCTTTGGTGTTACAACAGCAAATTAAAACACTAATTCACCACAATATACCAAAACACTTTACTTTTGAACTGGACGCTTGTTTGGTTAATCATCTTAGCGTCATCAGCAGATGATTAAAACTTAAATTTTGACCATCTGCTGATGATGCTAACATGGTTAGCGAAACGCGCGTCCTGTGCAAAAGTAAAGTGTTTTGGTGTATTGTGGTAAATTAGTGTTTTATTTTGCCTCTGTAGATAATAAAAAAATATGAAAAACATATGAAAAGCATAAATATAGAATATTAAAAACATGAATATCATATAATTGGAATATTATTTTTAAATACATTCTTTTACGAACATATAATTCACGTTCATAGAATATATCTTGGAATGTGAAACGCACTTCTATATCACTTGAATAGGGTGGAACGTAATCTCTGCTATTCATGTGCCATATATGTTCCCAATGAAAAAAAAGGAATGTGAATAGAACATTGTTGTTCTCCAAAGTCACTTGCTTCGCATATGAAAAGAACGTAAATGTGCTATCTGGGAATTGTGTACCGGGTGTCCCATTTTGGTTGAAATCATACGTTTTTATTATATCTTTGCCCTAGATAACGTCAGGTATGGGCTAGGTTTATTTAAGCAGTACCAAGCGTAAAATTGAAGTTTCGAGATATTCGGGTTAAAAGTGGCAATGCTTGGTTAAGTGCAATTCGGGGTTAAAGTGGCACGCCAAAAAGCCATCTGATCTAGAGGTGTGTAGTTCGTGAACGAACTAGTTCCAATGAACTATTCTGGCCCCGGAATGAAAGTAACTAGTTACTCAGAACCTATTCCGGGATCGAGACTGTGACCGATATAAATAATAATATGCGACGGATCGGCCAGCGGGATCGTAGCCCGATGCTAGGTAGGAGTGGGGAATGCTAGCCGTATGTTGTCGAATCTGGACCCAGAGAAACTAAATAAAAGACTAGTTTACGTACGGATCGGCTAGCGTGATCGTAGCTCGATGCTAAACGGGAGTGGAGAGTGCCAGTCGTATGTTACCTGTCCCGGACCGAAAGGACTGGGTCGAACTAGAGGAACTAATTAAAAGACTAGTTCACGGGAATCTATTCAGTCGGCAAATCTGAGATATAATACAAGGCGACGATGACAGATTCGGCATTGTCTATTGCCACAGCTGGCGTAATTACCACAGAAAATTGTCTTAGATATTGTTTTTGAATTTTTGAACGTTTTTAAACTCTGTTATTCGTAAAGAGAAAAGGGTGCGGTTTGCAAAAACCTTTGCCACTTTTTTGTCAAACGGAAGATGCCGTAAACAAAATTTTGATAGCTCTCTTCGTTTCTGAAATACGGGGTCTTTTGAAAATTTAGCAATTTGGGACACCCCTTGTATCTCTGTTCTTGTTAAAGGTATCGAGACGGTGAAAACTGTTTATTGTAGAACTTTTTACGTAGAATGCAGTGGCGAAGTCTGTGTTATTCTACGAAAAGAATATTTTTAAAGGTATGAACTAAAGTTAGATTTTCTTAAATGGAACACCCCGTATATTTATAAATTATACAGGGTGGCCCATCAAAAACGTTCGGCAAGGCATAACGGCCAGAGTAATTTTTTTTCAGAAAATTCAAAAACACGTCAATTTTGTTTGTGAGGGGACAACTTTTACCCTAAAAATGATTGCAAAATCTTCAACCCTCTAGGCGGGGGTGTCATCCCCATTTTTTTTCAAATGGGAAGAGGGGTCAAGTAGTACCGCAATGAAAAGGGCTTTCTATTCTGTATATTTTCCCGCTTCGTTTTTGAAAATCGGTCGAGTCATTGAGAAAATATGAAGGATTGAAATTTGAAAAGTTTATTTAAACATTTATCAGAGTAAATGAGAAGGATAAATTTCTTCGACCAATTTGCTGTTTTTTCTTATTATTTCTAGATGTTTACGCATTTTTTCACTTGCCACAAGGTTGAACGATCAGGTGCGGTAATTGCTAGATAGCCATTCTGTGACTTATGCGTTGAAGTTCTTCTCAAGATCGTTAATTTTTTTAACAATTATTATGGTATAGTCACTTGTAGAAAAAGTGGAAATAATCGAACTTTATTTTAAAAATAATGAATGTGGCAATCGGGTTGCGCAGATATTCAATGAACGCCATCCTGACAAACGCCTTTATGGCAAAATTGTTCGCGAGTTAGTAGCAAAATTTCGCGAAAGTGGTTCCGTTATGAATAAAAAGAGGCAGAGTGAAAATCCTGTAGTAAATGAAGCTATGGAGGTATTCGTATTGGGCCAAGTTGCCATGGATAGTACGCCGAGTACAAAAAAATTAGCCAATGAGACCGGCGTGAATCGTACAAATGTCCAAAGCATATTAAAAAACACAAGTTCCACCCGTACAAAATTCAGTTGGTACAAGGACTCAACGAACACAATTTAATATATCGTCGCTTGCAATTTTGTGAAACTATGAGTGAACGAGTGGCGAATGATAATAATTTCCTATTTAATGTGTGTTTTTCGGATGAGTGTACTTTCTTTTTGAACGATGTAGTTAATCGACACAACTGTCGGTACTGGGCTGAGGACAACCCCAGGGTTTTTCATGAGGTGCACATACAAAACCCTCAAAAATTGAACGTGTGGGCTGGTATTTTTGGAAATTCTATTGTGGGTCAGTTTAACTATTGTGGGTCAGTATAACAATCTAGCAATTACCGCACCTGATCGTTCAACCTTGTGGCAAGTGAAAAAATGTGTAAACATCTAGAAATAATAAGAAAAAAACTCAAATTGGTCGAAGGAATTTATCTTTATCATTTACTTTGATAAATGTTTAAATAAACTTTTCAAATTTCAATCCTTCATATTTCCTCAAATGAATCGACCGATTATCAAAAACGAGGCGGGGAAATATAGAGAATAGAAAGTTCTTTTCATTGCGGCGCCACTTGACCCCCGAGTGACCCCCCTCCCATTTGAAAAAAATTGGGGGATGACACCCCCGCTCAGAGGGTTGAAGATTTTGCTATCATTTTTAGGGCAAAAGTTTCCCCCTCACAAACAAAATTGACGTGTTTTTGGATTTTTTGAAAAAAAGAATACCTTAGCCGTTATGCCTTGCGGAACGTTTTCGATGGGCCACCCTGTATAATCTGGCTTGCCATAACCTTCTCAAAAATATATATCACTCGATATTTATTTTCACTATATACTGCAATATTTTTTAAAAAAAATATTAAAAGATCATATTTATTAGTAGGCCATGATTGATAATAAAAGAAACTAAAGAATTATTAAAAGTATACTGCTATCTGTCTCTTGTTTTATTTTGA
Organism: Sitophilus oryzae; assembly: GCF_002938485.1. Lineage (NCBI taxonomy): Eukaryota > Metazoa > Arthropoda > Insecta > Coleoptera > Curculionidae > Sitophilus > Sitophilus oryzae. The sequence continues at coordinate 2,078,671 of NW_022146184.1, read as the reverse complement.
GAGCCACTAATAAATTCTTTATATATTAGGGAAACTTAACTCTCTACCGCTATTTGTAAATCTTGGAAGTTATATCCTATCGGAACTTTTAAATATTCCTTTAGCTAATTTACGTGAAATATACTTTCAGCAAGATGAGGCTCCCCTTCACTACTTAACCTACAACGTAAATATTAGAACCTTGTTAAATGACTATTTTCAAAATCAATGAATTGGGTTTGGACCCATATGATGAGCCTCCTTGATTCCCGGATTTGTTCGTTCTCGATTTCTGATTTTGGGGATTTTTGAAATATGAAATATATCGTGGCAACTAATACAATGTCGAACACCTGAAAAATGCATTAATAATGCAAGCTAATAGACTTGATTACATTATTAACAGTTAGTCTAATGAAAACTACATTATAGTTTTTAAATTGTCAAAGTCCAAGCTCAAGCTGTATTGCTGGCTAAATTTTTATTTATGGTATGTATGGTAAGCCTCAATCAAAGTTCGATATTGATGTTTCGGCTGCATAACTTTCTTCATCCGGTTGAATACCGCTCCAGGATTATCTATATAGATTTGCAGCTCTATGCCCATATTCCAGTTGGTGTTTATTTTAGAGCCTTAGTACGAAATATTGTCCGTTTCAGAACTCCATAAGCTTTAGAAGCTGAAAGGTTCAGTAATGCCAGTTTACTATTTTTTTTTCTTAAATTAAAACTCATTACATTTTAGTTAAAATAGTATAGCAAAATAAAAACACTAAATCACCACAATACACCAAAACACTTTTACTTTTACACTGGACGCGCGTTTCGCTAACCATGTTAGCATCATCAGCAGATGATTATAAACTGTTATATATATATATATAAGTTTATAATCATCTGCTGATGTTCTTTATCATGGTTAACAACGCCAGTGTAAAAAGTAAAAGTGTTTGCATATTGTGTGGATTTAATGTTTTTATTTTGTTGTTAACTAAAGGTTCCAACCCTCAACTGTAATCTTCGATGGCTTCATGGTCAACGGAACTGAATCTTTATCGTAAGTTTAGTACTAAGATTAGGTTATTAGGAGCAGATATTTGGTTTCTTAAATCATGCAAAGCCAATTCAGTTTATCTTTTTAGTTTATAATCATCTGCTGATGATGCTAACATGGTTAGCGAAACGCGCGTCCAGTGTAAAAGTAAAAGTGTTTTGGTGTATTGTGGTGATTTAGTGTTTTTATTTTGCTGTTTAACACCAAAGGTTCCAACCCTCAACTGTAATAAAATAGTATACATGGAGAAAATAAATACGAGCAAAATAAGGCAGATGAATAGGTTTTTAATATCAAGAATTTAGAATATTTTATTCAACTTAGCTTAAAAGGACTATTTTTCCAAATTTAAGATATATGTCTGAAGAAAAACTGACAAAAAAGCTTCAATTGACAAATAACAGAGGCTTTTTTAATACAGTGTTTATACATCTGTTTAGTAATGTATGGCTATACAGAGAAGACCAGGCTACTAGTAACATAGCAAGTTGCCGGACGAATTTACGTTTACCCGATTTGCGTTCGTACTAGAGATTCACTGCCGGCTAGTAGGCTGGTCAGGCAGTACGCAGTTGCAGTTGTGCTTGGACGGGTCGGTCGTGACACTAGGAATACAACGCGAGGAGTGCCGAGTATTTATTATTTTCATTTTAAGTGTTTACCTTCACTTAAGGTAACATTTAAAATAAAAATACTTAAATATTTATTATTTGAGTGTGTTTACAAGCCAAAACTAAAAATAAATAACTCTCTAAACCCGAAAATAACTAAAATATTACTCTAAATAAAAAAAAGTTATAACAAGTGTTCAAAAAGACCACCTTCTTGTGCTAGACAGAAGCCTAGGCGGTCGTAAGATCCCCGTCTGACATTGGCTAACATATTAGGGCTAATAGTTTGGAAAGCCTCTGATATTTTTACTTGAAGCTCATCCAGATTATTAGCCCTATTATGACCATACACTTTGGATTTTACATAACCCTACAAAAAGAAATCATTGGGATAAAAAAATCTGGTAATCTAGCGGGCCACGAAATAGTTCCATGTTCACTAATTAAACGGTTGGGAAAAGTATTGTTCAAATATTCTTGTACAATACGGGTATTGTGGGCAGGGCAACCATCTTGTTGAAACCAGACATCGTGGAATCTTTCTCCTAATAACTCACGAATTCTAGCGACAATCTGCTGCTGTAACAAGTCCAAATACTTTGCAACAGTTAAATTACCCTTTATAAAAAATGGACCAATCATATGCTCCCTTACAAAACCACCCCAAACACTTGCTTTAACTCCTGTTCTTCATTAATCAACACATCAGGCATTGTGTGTTTTTTGCGGGCACGCACCCATGTGTTTCTAAATTATTAATAACTCTTGATATAGTAGGTAAAGATGGAATTGGCCCGTTTACAAAAGTTTGTGGAAAAATTGTTTGTATATCCCGATAAGACCTATTTGGGAAATACCATTTTACAATTTGAATTTTCTCACGAACTTCGTAAACATCCATTATTTTACTTAAAAAATCAATTTTACACGAGAGCTGTAGCGAGAATCTACGTATTCGTTTTGGATATTAAAACACGAATAAATACAAATTCTGTAACATTCCTATCACATATCTACCTATTTTTATTTTATCGCATTTTTTCGCCTGCTTTTTATCCGGCGGACGGGTATACGCTAATTCGTCCGGTTCTGCCTATGTTACTACTACGGTGGTCCGGTCTGTATATTCTTTGATTATTTGTTTATTAATTTCGACGAAAGGAGAAAATCTCTTGAAAAGTTACCCATTTTTTTACGTTTAGGCAAATTAATTTTATTAGTATAAAGCTCTACTACTCTGCCATTATTCGTTGACGAGTATTTGACACGCATCAGAAGATAGTTACGCTGGAGTTTTCTTTCATGAGCTTTTCTGTGACTGATAAGCCCGATACGTGATGTTATCTCTCTTCCGCACTCCGGAGAGTCAAATATCTCATTACTTGGTTGCCTCTTTACTTTCTTGGTTGTCGCTGTTAACTTAGTTCTATATTTTCATGTTTTTTTTTTTAATTTTCTCTAAAACGGTATGGAAATTTGGAAAAGTATAAATGGGATTAACCATTTCAAAATAAGCAAAATTTGTTATGAAGAATGCATTTTTCTCAAAATACCAATACTTAATAAAAAAGTTTTTCGTATTGTAAAAATTATCCGGGGACATACTGTATACATACATATAAACTGAAATATATAAAGCGTTGTACTTATACTAGCAGCAATTGCTTACCCTTGTACTAGGTATTTCTAAATTAATTGCAACATCTGATGGAATATAAACTGTAACACAACTCGGCAAGCAATACATACCGTAAATGAAATCGTAATATTTAAGAGCCAGTAACATTTACTGCATCCACTCAAGATAAACTGCACTAATTAGCAGTATTAATGATCTACCCTGTTCGTATTTTCTTACAATTAATTAATGTATATGATACAAGAATAAAATGTGAAATAGTGCAAGGATTATGATGCTTGGTCTATTTAAATGAACCATTTAGAGCATAAATGAACAACGAGAAGTATAATTTAGGTTAGGAGAGTGTATTGGAAATATTTTATCTGACTTTTTATAACTTTATAATGTCATAAACAATATATGTGTCTATTATTTTGAAAAGAACTAGATGCATATAGGGTGGCCCACCGAAAACGTTCCGCAAGGCATAACGGCCAGGGTAATTTTTTTTCAGAAAATTCAAAAACACGTCAATTTTGTTTGTGAGGGGGACAACTTTTGCCCCAAAAATGATTGCAAAATCTTTAACCCTCTAAGCGGGGGTGTCATCCCCCAATTTTTTTCAAATGGAAAGGGGGGTCAAGTGGTACCTCAATGAAAAGGGCTTTCTATTCTCTATACTTTCCCGCTTCGTTTTTGAAAATCGGTCGAGTCATTGAGAAAATATGAAGGATTGAAATTTGAAAAGTTTATTTAAACATTTATCAGAGTAAATGATAAGGATAAATTCCTTCAACCAATTTGCTGTTTTTTCTTATTATTTCTAGATGTTTACGCATTTTTTCACTTGCCACAAGGTTGAACGATCAGGTGGGGTAGTTGCTAGATAGCTGTTCTGTGACTTGTGCGTTGAAGTTCTTCTCAATATCGTTAAACTTTTTAACAGTTATGGTATGTTTTACTTGCAGAAAAAGTGGAAATAATCGAACTTAATTTTAAAAATAATGAATGTGGCAATCGGGTTGCGCAGATATTCAATAAACGCCATCCTGACAAACAGGTTTATGGCAAAATTGTTCCTGAGTTAGTAGCAAAAAACTGGTTTCGTTATGAATAAAAAGAGGCAGAGGGAAAATCCTGTAGTAAATGAAGCTATGGAGGTATTCGTATTGGGCCAAGTTGCCATGGATAGTACGCTGAGTACAAGAAAATTAGTCAATGAGACCGGCGTGAATCGTATAAATGTCCAAAGGATATTAAAAAAAACACAACTTCCATCTGTACAAAATTCAGTTGGTACAAGAACTCAACGAAGACGATTGTGATCGTCGCTTGCAATTTTGTGAAACTATGAGTGAACGAGTGGTCAATGATAATAATTTCCTATTTAATGTGTGTTTTTCGGATGAGTGTATTTTCTTTTTGAACGGTGTAGTTAATCGGCACAACTGTCGGTACTGGGCTGAGGACACCCCCGGGGTTTTTCACGAGGTGCACATACAAAAACCTCAAAAATTGAACGTGTGGGTTGGTATTTTTGGAAATTCTATTGTAGGTCCTTTTTTTCTTCCTGGAAATCTAACAGATGATATGTACTTGGATTTACTGGAAAATACCATCGACCCAGCTCTAACTGACATCATAGAGGACAATTCTGGATACGTTGAAGCGGAACTAATATTTCAACAAGACGGTGCACCTACACATTGCTCTCAAAATGTGCGTAATTTTTGAACAATAACTTTCCCGGTCGGTGGATAGGACGAAGGGGTGCAATTGAGTGGCCTCCCCGGTCACCCGACTTGACTCCTTTATACTTTTTTCTATGGGGAGAGGGTTAATGGGGAGAGGGTTAACCCGCTTAGAGGGTTAAAGATTTTGCAATCTCACAAACAAAATTGACGTGTTTTTTGGGATTTTTTGAAAAAAAAAATACCCTTGCTGTTATGCCTCGCGGAACGTTTTCGATGGGCCACCCTGTATGTTGGTGTTGCATATAAATGTACTTTTTTATTTATGTTTTTATTTTTGAGTACCACTGAAATAATTTCGGAAATAATAATATGTATGAAATAAACTACTGTCTAGGACTAATAGTTTCATTAATAATACGATGTTTCAGCCATGTTTCAACATATACAGGGTGTCCCAGTTCAAACAAAACAAGGCAATTTAAAGGCATTTCTGGTGTGAAAGGAACAAAACGGTGAAACATGTCAACTTTATTTTCGAAGGGGAAATAAGATGCGACTATTTTTGAAGCCCCTAATTCAAACCCCACGCGGGGGTAACATCGGCCCTTAAAAACTTAAACGTAATGCGGGATCGAGTAGCACATCATTTGAAAGGTTATTAAAGCCTCTTTTCAACGCCCTCTCATTTTTGGAGTTTTTGTCACATTTGGTGGAATCGGGCTGACAAATAAACTTTTCATAAATTGATGATGCTTTGATATCTGATATACAGGAATCGAAATGGGTTGTGAAACACTGTATGTGTTGCAGACGTATAACGCAAGGTGTCATGGCAGTATCACTTGTGTTAATAAAGAATTTAAGTACTTAATATTTTTTTAGATATATTTTGTATTTAAACTTGTGATGTTACTTATAATTAAATAAGATGAAAATACCGTATTTTGTATCTTATATCTGTATTTCAAATACTTGTATCTGAAATTAGTTCATCTCACTAGGTCGGTTTGAGGGTTAAAATTTGGGCCTTTCTTAATATTACGCTAGCGACGATAATAACAGCTTATAATAATATGAATTACCTGTCAATAATCCACTGGATAGATCGGACTGCACTCGGTCCAACTTGTCGATCAGACTCTCCGTGGACGTCTTAATTTTCGTGGACGTTTCCGGCAATGTGGAAAGAACATCTTCAGTTGAGAAATCGTCCTCTGTAGGCGTTATGTTTGTACTATTTTCCATTTCGTCTGGTTCGTTGAGTAGTTTCACTCGTTCGTCTTGTTCTATCACGGAAAACGGAATATACCTGGCTCCAGACACGCTGCGGCTGGTTTGCACCTAATGAAAATTATAAGTTTTATAATTTACTTACAATATTTTGTTAATTGGCATTAAACATTTAAATATATTAATTTTCCGCTTTGCATTCAAACTGAACCAACTTATTTCTTCGTAAAATAAAGTAAACTGTTTTGAAATTAAAATGACAGACACATCTATTACTGTCAAGAATTTTGTTTTATAATTCATATCTATTTCAAATAAAATTATTAAAACAAGCTAGGTACTAATGCTGGTATGTTGCAGCTAAACTATACAGTGAACGGAGTATTTTGCGAACGTTATTTTGCCTTTATACTCAGAATTCATTATCAGATTTCCTGCTTAGGACGTATGAGAACTTTAGAGGAAGTGTGTCCTTTTAACTACTCTCGGGGTGGATATGACCTTAATCTAAGGATATGACCACCGCTGTGAATAATTGAATTTGGCAACAGATCTCTAAACTTTAATTCTAAATTTATACGAAAAATCTAGTATGCTTGGATAACATACAGGGTTATTTCCACATAGGACACGGAGTCACAAATTACCTATAACAGATGCGAAAGAAAGCGACTGCATCAAAAACCGTTCGGCAAACCCGACACGCCTATTGAGTGGTGTAAATACACCAGTCGTTTAGTCCGGAAACCCATGCTGTGTCGTATTCGCTTGCTGGAGTGACATAGTGCGTGGTTATATGTTTCTTTTTAAAAACGCGTGTAGGATTTTTGTTGAACTTTTGAACTGTTATTTCTAAGTTTTGGTAATTTGTATATCTTATTTAAAATGGGATACAAATGTGTTTATTTATAAGGAAAAATAAGATATTTATAGTATAAAAAATTAATTTATTTAACAAAATTTAATTAACAATGTGACAAAATAGTTACCTTTCTATCGGACTTTTTTCGACTATATAAATCTTTATTTGTAAACTTTAATACATCAAATATTTTCAATCTAATAAATCATTTAATGATGTAAATAAGAGGAAATTTCTCACATGGGTGGTCAAATTCTATAGTTTTCATTATATCAAACAGCCTCTGAGAAATGTTTTCAACTCAAAATGCCTTTAATTATGTTTGACTACATCATTAAAAAGGGTCTTCAAATACATCAATGTGATATTTGTCTAAAATTTGCAAAAGAATCCGAATCTCTGGATAACTCGAAATTATTTACCCATTTAAAAGCCTTTGATCATGAAAGTGGAAAAATTTGTTCATTTTATGTACAGGCTCGAAAAATTATTTATATTAAATTTTGATGAGTTTTGCACTGAAGAAAACATTCAGAGGCTGTTTGATATAATGAAAACTATAGAATTTGACCAATCATGTGAGAAATTTCCTCTTATTTACATCATTAAATTATTTATTAGATTGAAAATATTTTATGCATTAAAGTTTACAAATAAAGATTTATATAGTCGAAAAAAGTCCGATAGAACCAATAGAAAAGTAACTATTTTGTCACATCTTTAATTAAATTTTGTTAAATAAATTAATTTTTTATACTATAAATATCTTTTTTTTTTCCCTAATCTCCTACGAACTAATATAATATGACGAGTAATCTATTAAATTACTGTGAGATTATATGCCTCGATAACATATTGGTGCAGATTATTCTCACCCAAACAAATAATAACCCAAACTATACATTGATGCGGATTGTCTATGAACTCTTTCTGAAGGTCACAGAAACCTGAACGCGGAATTCGGTGTTCTTTCGCATCTGTTATAGTTAATTTGTGACGGAGTATTGTAGCTAAACGATTTGTGATTTTTACAAATTGTAAGTTTTGGGTTTGTTGAAGGACTATTAGAGCTACAATTTAAAACTATTTTTACAAAATACCAAGAGAGAGTGTCCCAAATAAAGACAAAATGTTATACTTGTATTTTTTTGAATAGAACACCCTGTATATTATTTTACTTTTAGATTCTACGATTGAAATAAAAGTAAATTTGATTAAGGTTTATCACACTTGTTTATCGCACTTCAAACCTTGCCGTTTTTGAAATATATTCAATTTTCTGATATTCTTCAGGACTTCATTTTTCCAAATGTATGAAAGATTTTAATGCTAAATATTTTCTGAAGTTTATTTATTAATCAAATATTGCGTAGTAATAAAAACAATAGCACCTTATAGAGAGTGTCTAAAATTTATTTGTTTAATTTATATGGATTTTTGCAATAATTTGTTTAATTTAAATGGAACACCCTGTATATTTTACGAGAATCAGAAGTTTTCGTAGAAAATGCATTTTCTTCTCATTTAGACCTCATTTGTCAATATACCCATGGAATATTGACATTTTAGATTTTTTTAAAGCATCAAATTTACAAATTGTAGATGTGCTATAAACGATAATATTACAAGCCCATTTGTTTACTTATTAAATAAAACTATTTTTGGTAAAAGAGTAGGTATATTATTTAATATACCACCATTATTTCCGCTCAAAAAATAGTTAATTACATACTTAGTTTTAGTAATAGTTTACTAATTATTCTAAATAAATGTAGATTTGAATCAGAAAACAATATAATAATAAGTTATGAAAATGAACGTTGTTATAAATAAGCATTCGTCAAAAAATTAAATAAGATTTATAAAGTGTTATTTTTTACCACACTGTTAAACACATATACAAAATTCAGTTTTTTAGTATTTGGAGCAATTAGTATTAATCAAGGCAAACAGTCTATTAATGTAATATGAATACTGGGATCATATTAATTAGTCCTCTTTAACAAATATTTAAACAGTTTTTTTTTATTTTTTAATGAAATAAGCGAATTATATCCACAATTTCAGTATCTGTACTCTTTGAAAATTTATTACCTCTTTAAAAATAACTAAAATGTATGTATTCCATGGGTATATTGATAAATGAGGTTTAAATTATAAGAAAATGTATTTTCTACGAAAACTTGAAGAGATAGGAACAAATTGGTATAATACAATTTGATAGACAATTCAACTGTGCATCTGATTCTCGTAAAATATACAGCGTGTTCTATTTAAATTAAAAAAGTTATTTCCGTTTAAAGCTAGTAATTATTTAAAATAAATAGACACTCTGTATAAAGTAGTATAATTTTTATTATTGCAATATAATATTTAGTAAAAAAGTCAGTACCAATATTGGATTTTAAAAACTTAAATACCCTTAGAGAAATGAAGCATTAAAGTTGTTACTGTATTTTGACAAAAACGTAAATATTTCAAAACGGTAAAATTAAAATGCGGTAAGCCTTAATCAAATTTACCTTTATTTTAATCGTGGAAATTAAAAATAAAATAATATACAGGGTGTTCCATTTAAAAAAATTTAACTTTGATATTTTTTATTTATTTGGGACACTCTGTATGTGGTAAAAATATTTTTAAATTGTAACTCTAATAGTCCTTCAACGAACTCAAAACTTCCAATTTGTAAAAATCTAATCGTTTAGCTACAATACTCCGTGTAGTATGTGGTGAACAACCCTGTATAAAGGAATTTCTAGTGATGAAAAGAGAGAGTTGATACCGTTTTTCGGTAAGGTTCCTCGTTTGCCAATAAAACAATACAGTATGACCGAATAATAGTGACATTACAGGAAACTGTAGATATAGATATACCTTTGGTTTTCATTTTATCTCTATCTAATCTAACAGTAACAGTAAACTCTATGTAATGTATTTGAAGTTCTAAATTCTCAAACTTACTGATGCTACTACTATCCAGGATTCCGTAGAATTATCATCCAAAAGCGTTTGATTTGACAAAGACTCAGTGGAAGAAACCAATCCATCAGCTGTAGTAACAGGAGCGACAACTGTATTATTGACTATAGTTTTACTAGTAACTACAGACACCACTAGCTCTGGGTACTCTTTCTGAGTCTTCTTGTCGTTTTTATCTTCATCGTTGATCTTCGTGGTTCCTTTTTTTGTACCAACAGATGAGGAAACAGACACCGTCATGGGAGTTTCTTTTTCTGCATCATTGGTTTTCGGTCTTTGGCTGGTAGTATGCAAGGATGATGTGTCCACAAAATCGTTGAAATTGTTGTCTTTCATCAGAGTACTTGGTTTGGTGGTTAATACATCATAACTTTTGGTTGTTTTTGATGGAGTAGTTGTTTCGTCATTTTCTTGAACATATTCCTGAAAAAAAATGAATCGATAATAATAATAAACAATGTCATTTTGATAGCGAAGAATACTGTTTAAGAATACTAGATCCCTCCCAAAAGTATGAATAATACACACACCGGAAAAATCTAGGGATATCATTTTATTAAAGTTAAAAATAAATGTTTTGAATAAACAACCACATATTTGTAGGCCGATCCTTTCTACTTCGATTGAATCGAAGTAGTCACACTAGTTATTTCTAAATTTGGGATATTTTCAGAAGTGTTTGTGCATTTTTTGTCAAATGTATAAAAAGCACCTAGCACCAATTGTTCAAATTTAACCTGTACTGGCTATGTTTTTATGATAACTGGCCAGAATTCATTCAAATAACTCTGTTTAGTATTAAACGACATTATGGAGCGTAAACATCTTAACAAAGACGAAATGCTAATGACCATGGGTATGCTCGAAGCTGGAATGCGCCAAATCGACGTAGCTAGAGCATTAAATACAACGCAAAGTGTAATATCGCGATTAAGTGCACGCTACCGTGAAAGTGGTGATGTTGCTGAAAGGCACACAGGGCGACATCGCATTACTACTCCTCAGCAAGATCATTTTTTACAATTAAATGCTCGACGTCGACCGACTCTTACAGCACCAGAGCTTAGTTTAATTCTACAGAAAACACATATTGTAACCGTTAGTCCTGACACTGTTCGCAATAGATTAAGAGAGGTCAACTTAAGAAGCAGACGCCCCTGGAGAGCTCAACCCTTAACGAGAGGAAATCGAGACGTACGATATTTGTGGGCTCAAGATCATGTTAAGTGGTCAAATGAACAATGGGCCAATGTTCTCTTCACGGATGAGTTACGCTTTGGAATTCATCCCGATTCGAGAAGGCTTAGGGTATGCAGAGAACCGGGAAATCTTATTCGGTTGGATCATGTTCAGGAAGTGCACCCTTATCAAGGTGGAACAGTTATGGTCTGGAGAGGAGTCCAGTTAGGCCGAAATACCGATCTCGTTTTTCTTGAATGGTTTCTAACAGGAATCACACATATCGTGATTTAATTCTTGAGCCTGTCATGTTACCATATGCCAATGATTTTGGGAGAAACTTCATTCTCATGCATGACAATGCACGGTCTCATACAGCCAGAGTGGTAAGTGGTAAGTGGTAATGCTCACTGGTAACGCTCAATTAAACATCTTACCCTGGCCGGCACAATCTCCTGACCTCAACCCCATCGAGCACGTATGGGACGCGGTCCAAAGAAGAATTTTGAGAATGGGTATGCCACGTGAAACTCGTAGGGATCTGGTTCGGGCCGTGAATGCAGCGTGGTAGGCTGTACCTCAAGAAGAGATCGACAACCTGATCAGGAGCATGGAGAGACGATGTAGGGCTGTAATGAACAGTAAAGGAGGCCATATCCTTTATTAAGTAAAAATGGTTTTATCTTTTTTTTTAAATCACAGTTTAGAATAAAAAAATGTGTGTATTTTTTTGAGTTCAATAAAAATTAAGGTAAATTTGAAAAATTCGGTAAATTTCGCATTTTTATTTCCAATACGTCATGTAAACTATTTGTTTATTTTAATTTTATTATATCAGAAATGCAAATAATAAAATTACTGACGATGGCTGGATAAAATTGTAATATCCCTAGACTTTTCCGGTGTGTGTAATTATTCTTTTTATGATACTTACAAGTTTTTTTTTGTTTTTACAAGTATTTTTTGCATTCTATAGTTTCAATTTTGAAAACGCAACGTTAATTCGCGAGTTATCAAGATTGATAAAATTTATCAGTATCCGTACCTAAACCTAATTTTGTTGTTAAACTATTTTCTTAACGTGGCATATTAAGGAGTTTGGCGTCTTCAAACTTTTCCGCAAACGAGTTTGTCGTTAAGTTTGTTTATAAAAGACACTTTCCCTGTTGAAACGTCGCAGATCTTGTTTGCTAAGTACCATGGGAAAACTTATTTAACTCATATGAAATATTTTAATAAGCGGTATTTTTAAATATAACTTTTAACTAAGTTTTTCTTATGCAGTTATTGTAAAAAAAATTAAAAATGATAAAACAGCTTAATTAACGTTAAAGCTTAATTAATTGATCGATATTATTACATTTTCTTTTTTTCTCTCTAAAATGATATGGAAATTTGGAAAAATATAAACGGGATTACCCATAACAAAGCAAGCTAAATATACAGGGTATTCCTTAATGACATGCTCAGATTTAAGAAAGTGATTACAGGGTGGTAAAATTTTATATATTTTTTTCAAAATATCTCTAATGGTATATTTCATACACGTCTTCCATGCATAAAAATGCTTACTTTGATATACAAAATTTTTTTTGTTTGTTTTTTGTTGAACTTAAATTTAGTATTATTTCCCCGAATATTTGTAATTTAGTTGTTTTAATTTTCAAACCAAGCTTGCCATAAGTTGTCTGGGATTGAATAATTGAGATAGAAATAACTTTTTAATCTTTTTTTAAAAAAAATAACCTTTTAATTTGTTTGTGATTGTATTTTATATTTTGATCTCTATATGACTTTATTAGAATTTGTTTACTATTCTGATTGTAATTATTTTAGCTTATCAAAATTTAAAATAATTTAATATAAACATTTTAATTTAAGTAGTAGTAAAATATGAACAACAAATTAGAAGTCAAAATCATTTATATTAGATCCTATTTAAAAATAATATAGTCCCTAAATTTTTTGGCGACGTTGGTTTATTAAATAATACTAATTACAGAACTAATTTGTTATATTAACAACAAATTTTAAAATAAAGAGATATAAACATTTATTAATTTTTTAAGCATGCAGTGTAATGGAAGGAAAATATAAATAAAAAATTAGAAATTAAAATTATTTATATTACATTTTATTATCTTTATATAACTATTTAAAAATAATATTTACTTTTACTGGCATTTACTTTAAAAAATAAATGAAATATTTCTTCGCAAAAAACTACATGTAAGAGAATTAGCATAAACAAAATACAAATATCGTTAACTTTTTTTAAATTGGCACGTGTAAAAGTTTCAATTTAATTTTCTCACCCCAAAATTTGAGTTCGATAACCATTTACTTAACCACATTACTTAAATACGATTATTAAGTTCAACTAATTCATATTATTAAAACATCTAAAATACAAATTTGTTTTTTTTAAATTAATTGTAAGTTCATCTCATCTCTCTTAAAAATTGCTACTTCGCAAAATTGCTACTTTGAAAAAATAGACCATATACCATATAAAATTAAATAATTGAAAGATCGGGCTACGGAAAATCACACAAATTTTCGGAAATAATTTTACCACCTGCACACGCACACAATCGTCGATTTAAAAAAAAACTACTATTTTAGTATTTTAAATATTTTAATAAACGTAAAAATAGCACAGTATTTACAAGGCGAAGTTATAAAAATTTGGAGAAACTAATAATGCACTGATGCACACAAAAATCTAAACGAATACTAAAATTCATTTATCAAAAGCATTCGATAGTCGTGGCTCAACGATAACCATTTAGTCGCACGGCGAGGTTGTCACATATGCTTTAGTATACAAATGAATGAATTATTTTATTAGAATAAAACCATTCGATAGTTGGAATCATTGATTCAGTAACCATACGATAGTCTAATTCATTCGATAGTTCCCATGCATCGCTATGTTTAGGATATACAGGGTAGCCCATCGAAAACGTTCCGCAAGGCATAACGGCCAGAATATTTTTTTTTTCAAAAAATCCAAAAACACGTCAATTTTGTTTGTGAGGGGGACAACTTTTGCCCCAAAAATGATTGCAAAATCTTCAACCCTCTAAGCGGGGGTGTCATCCCCAACTTTTTTCAAATGGGAAGGGGGTCAAGTGGTACCGCAATAAAAAGGGCTTTTTATTCTCTATACTTTCTCGCTTCGTTTTTGAAAATCGGTCGAGTCATTGAGAAAATATGAAGGATTGAAATTTAAAAAGTTTATTAAAACTTTATCAGAGTAAATGATAAGGATAAATTCCTTCGACCAATTTGCTGTTTTTTTCTTATTATTTCTAGATGTTTTATCGTTAAACTGACCTAAAATAGAATTTCCAAAAATACCAGCCCACACGTTCAATTTCTGAGTGTTTTGTGTGTGCACCTCGTGAAAAACCCTGGGGATGTCCTCAGCCCAGTAACGACAGTTGTGCCGATTAACTACACGTTCAAAAAGAAAGTACACTCATCCGAAAAACACACATTAAATAGGAAATTATTGTCATTTGCCACTCGTTCACTCACAGTTTCACAAAATTGCAAGCGACGATCAAAATCGTCTTCGTTGAGTTCTTGTACCAACTGAATTTTGTACGGGTGGTTTTTTTAATATCCTTTGGACACTGGTACGATTCACGCCGGCTAATTTTCTTGTACTCAGCGTACTATCCATGGCAACTTGGCCCAATACGAATACCTCCATAGCTTCATTTACTACAGGGTTTTCCCTCTGCCTCTTTTTATTCATAACGGAACCAGTTTCGCGAAATTTTGCTACTAACTCGCGAACAATTTTGCCATAAAGGTGTTTTTCAGGATGGCATTCATTGAATATCTGCGGAACCCGATTGCTACATTCGTTATTTTTAAAATAAAGTTCGATTATTTCCACTTTTTCTGCAAGTGAGTACACCATAATTATTAAAGTTATTAAAGTTTAACGATATTGAGAAGAACTGATCGTTCAATCTTGTGGCAAGTGAAAAAATGCGTAAACATCTAGAAATAATAAGAAAAAACAGCAAATTGGTCGAAGGAATTTATCCTTATCATTTACTCTGATAAATGTTTAGATAAACTTTTCAAATTTCAATCCTTCATATTTTCTCAATGACTCGACCGATTTTCAAAAACGAAGCGGGAAAATATAGAGAATAAAAAGCCCTTTTCATTGCGGTACCACTTGACCACCCTTCCCATTTCAAAAAAGTTGGGGGATGACACCCCCGCTTAGAGGGTTGAAGATTTTGCAATCATTTTTTGGGCAAAAGTTGTCCCCCTCACAAACAAAATTGACGTGTTTTAGAATTTTCTGAAAAAAAATTACCCTGACCATTATGCCTTGCGGAACGTTTTCGATGGGCCACCCTGTATTCATATGAAGTTTTTCTCTTAGAATAGGTCCAAGAATTACGCCCTTAAATATTAGCATGTCATTAAGAAACACCCTGTTATATTTTCAAAATCTTATTACTAATAAAAAAGAGTTTCCTCTTGTAAAGATGATCCGGAGACATACACAATAAAAGCAACATTTCAAAGCTAGCCATCTCAATTTGTAAACAATTACATCAGTGATTGTTTACGAATAATTCCGATGATGAATATTTTCAAGGGAAATATATTGTGATATAGTACCTAGTCTAAGCTCAAATATTTGCATTTTGGCGCGCTGCAAATTATCAATTTTGATATTCGGTCGCCATTCCGTTCCGCAAGAGAAATAAATTGGTTAAACCCGAAATGATTACAATTACACGCTCCGTGTGAGCATATCCGGAACGGTAATTTCTAGTAAAACGCACCGAAATAAAAGCGATCGGCTTAAAACCGGCTCGCGCGTCCCTCTATTACGGCTTTATAACCGAAGTTTAAAGCCGCTCAAAAATAGAGCTATCGCTCTCTTTGCAGCCACACCATCAATTTGGAATTTGGAAGGAAATTACGTGTTGGCATGTTGGCCGGCGGCATCGGACGGTTGACGGTATATAATCAACTTCGTGTAATAGAATTTATTCATGAGCACTTTACCGCCCTTCTATAATACAGTATGATCGAAAAAAACGACGTCAAAGGCGGTTGGGGAATAACAATCGATTATAATTTCAGCGCGGTCAAAACCATAGTCAATCCCTAGGTTGCCTAAAATTATACAAGGTGTTTAAAAAAACATCTCTAATAGAAAGATTCCTCACGTAAAAATAAGATTTTTTTTTCATATCAACATAGGTCCACTTCTGCTTTGTTTTGTAGCTACAGGGTGTTAAAGTCTTATTATTTTTTCGATTAATTATAATGTTCTTCCAAGTTCATTTATTCATTCGAATGAAACTTTGAGGGTAAAAGTTACCATAAATGCGACATATTTTGATGTTAAGAAAGTGTCGACATATTCACCAGGGACGTGCAAATGGGTTATCAGTGGAATATTTTTCTAAAACAAGCATGCACGCCACTGACTTTTCTTTCTCTTGTTGGCGAAATAGTGTAAGCAGTTTAATGCCGATTAAAAGTTGTCTCTTGATATTTTGTCGATTTCGGCCTCCTTGATGAGACAAACGCAATTTTATTAATTTGCCGTGATCCAAGTCTAATAGCAACCTTTAAAAAATGTAATATCATTAAATTGCGAAAGTTTTAAATAAGTACTCACTGATTCCTCATCAAAAAATATGAAAAAAAGTTCCTACTAACATGGGTATGGAAATACATAGTTTTAGAGTTACAGGATGTTAAAACTTTTTAAAATTAGTTTTTTTGTAATTATCTTAAATACCATTATTTTTTTTATTTGAAATTTTTGTACGTTGGATGAAGAGTAATAATAACTAAGAGTAATAATGTTTAATAATAAATTAGGTAAAATATATAATTTATTAATTTTATTTTTATTTTATTTTTTTTAATTGTGATTAATAAAATTGCGTTTATCTCATCAAGGAGGCCGAATTCGACAAAATATCAAGAGATAACTTTTAATTGGCATTAAACTGACTAGACAATTTTGGTATCAAAAGAAAAAAAAGTCAGTGGCGCACATGTTTTTATTTTGAAAAATATTCCAGTGGTAA
Source organism: Sitophilus oryzae (assembly GCF_002938485.1). NCBI lineage: Eukaryota > Metazoa > Arthropoda > Insecta > Coleoptera > Curculionidae > Sitophilus > Sitophilus oryzae. Next base: position 2,061,370 of record NW_022146184.1, on the reverse strand, counting down.
CACGTGGTGGGTCAAATTCGACGCTTTTTAAATGGAAACACCCTTTTCTATAGAAGATAGACGAAAAGTAATATCGGTGTCTAAGGCTCAATTTTCATCAAAAACATGATGGTGAAAACCTCACATCAATATCTGTTACCGTTTCGGAGTTACGGGGTGTTTTTCAAAAATGTGCATTTTTAACAAACCTCTGTAACTTTTTTGCTATGGAAAATTTTGTATTTTTATGAAAACATTTCCAAAGCATCCTTTTACGTAGAATTTAATGGTTTAAGTATATATTTTTTAAAATTAATAATTTAACAGTTGTGAACAGAAAAATTGATTTTTTATTTGCGACACCCTCTATATTTTTAATTAACTGAAAATAATTTAAAATTACCTTTCCAAAAATATAGCACACTTGATATTTTGTTATAATCCCCTTCGAAATACAGAATTTTTAAAAGTTCGCCACTTTTAACTACTATGCTTTGGACCCCTTATTATGATGATAGGCCCTTAATGGAACTCGAAAACATATTATTTCAGCAAGACGACACACTGCCTCTGAACGCTGAAGTTATCAGCAAATTTTTGCAGCCAATTTCAAGAATAATTAAATAGCTAACCAAGATCCCAGCCGTTGGCTGTCGAAGCCGCCTGATTTAGTGCCTATGGATCTAATCCTACGGATATATTTGCGGAAGAATAAAGGTTCCTTATTCTTCCGTATAATCTAGACATGAATTAGAAATACTTAGCGGTTATGAGAGGGTATCTTTCACCCCCACTGAGTTAATGAATTCCGCGAGAAATGTTAAAAAAACTGTCCCGTCTGTCCCTAACAGAAGACGGTCGATATGTAGAACACATGTAGCAAAATCTCATGTCTTGGTTTGCTATTTATTTTTATTGTTATTAGATATAGTTTAAATGTGTTGATGTTGGTTACATATATTTTAAATTGTTATAAAATTCTGCATCTCTCATAGCAAATATTATTTTCCTTTTAATTGATGCTCACAGCTAGAATTTTTTTTGCATTACAGCCGGTGCTATTCAAAGCCTACTTATTTAAAGCTGGGGAATTTTTATATACTCTATATCTCGAAGAGGAATCGAGCAAAATATCAAGTGTGTATATTTTTGGAAAGATAATTTTAAATTATTTTTAATAAATTAAAAATATACAGGGTGTCCCATATGAAAATTCAAATTTTCTGTTGATAAATTTCTGTTCAATAAATTTTATTTTTACATCAGGAATCTCCCCACGAGAGATGGCACATTTTTTTTGAAACACCCTGAATAATAAGGATCTACTGACAATGATAAAAATGATCTAAGAGCATTTTTGCCTGAAGGCATCCTTAATAGTATTATGAAGAAACATGAATTCTGTATTGAATATCGTTATATTATACTGGGTTTTCGTTAAGGTGAGGGGGGGATATTGTTATGGAGGTTAGTCCTGGGCGTTAGATATGCTTAGTAACCGAAATAGTACGAATTATTTTGCTTAAATCAAAAACTTAACTTTTTGTTTTACGTCCGATCCAGCAATTCTTTGTAATACAAGGATTCAGCAATTCTTTGTAATACAAGAATTCAGCAATTCTTTGTAATTCAAGAATTGAGCAATTCTTATTTGTAATACAAGAATTGCCTTGCGAGACGTATACGGCATTTTATAACATTTTGTACTTTTGATGATATCCGTTTTTATATCCCTAACATATCTACTAAACTATTTATTTTTTTTAGTACATGAATATAATAATGAATTTACAAATAGTTTAGTAAGGTTGGTATTACAATTTATTTTCAGTTTGAGGATTACTCGACTGTGAACAAAAAATATTTTAATTACTTTTTATTCTGAATTATTTGGGGAATGTTTTATTTTCATTTTATACACGTTACATATCCATTTGTTGAATTTTACCTCATACAAGCATTTTTTATAAAATTGATTTTATGAATAAATTCCTTTTATTAACCGCGGAAAAATTATCAACCGTGTTTTTCATTTTCAATTTGTTCAAAGTTACATGTTCGATATTTTTAATATATATATTTATTTCAAAATATTTAGTTTATACAGGGTGATTCAGGTTTAAAGTTTCAACATCCTGTAACTTTCATATTTTTTGATGAGGAATCAATGATTACTTATTTAACACTTGTTCAGTTAATGACACTATATTTTTTTAAACGTTTAATTAGACCTGAATTAATAAAATTGCATTCATCTCATCAAGAAAACCGAAATCCATAAAATATCAAGATACAACTTTTAATTAGCATTAAACGGTCTACAATTTTGCTCCTTACTTCTTCTTGCAGTGAGTTTAAAACTCTGTACAGAGCGTCGGGTATAGGGAATGCAATCCCGCAAATGCTGTTGCGCATTTGCGGGATCCCTCTGAGATTCCGCGGGATCAAAGTTGCGGGATTTACTGTGCGGGATCCGCGGGATCGACATATTACTACTGGGTTCTATATCGATCATGATCAAGGTCAATCCGCTTCGTTCCGGGCCGATGCGTCGACGCTCGGAACCCGGGGGATTCCCCTTCTTCGTTGAAGTTTTTTTTTAACAGAAGTTAAAAAAAACTTCAACATCAGAATAACATTTTTATTTATAAAATAAGTAGATAAATTATAATAAAATTTAAGTTTATTTAAATTAACTATATTTTTTGAACACCCTGTATACATCGGTCCAAATTTCTGTAAAGCTAGTTTAAGATACACGCTATATCATTATATTGTGGGCCTAAGCAAAATGTACAATGCCTTTTGTACCATTTAGGACCAAATGTATGACTATTGTTACAGTCCCGCAATTTTGCGGATCCGCGGGATTGATTGCTTTAATCCCGCAGGTTTGCGGGATTCAGATTTTGGTGCGGGATTGCATTCCCTAGTCGGGTACCCCTCGCACATGTACTTGCGGCGTGTGTAATCAGTGTTTTACAAGTACACAATTTTGCTAGCAATTTTATTTTTATATTTTAATTAAACAATTTTGCTAAAATATTTTTCTAAAAATTTTTTTAGAAAAATATTCCAGTGATAACACATATGGTGAATACGTCCCTGGTGAATATGTCGATACTTTTTCATTATTAAAATATGTTGCACTTACAGTAGTAAGTTTTACCCTCAAAATTTTATTCTAATCACTAAAAGCACTTGGAGGAAAATTATAAAAAATCGAAAAAAAAAGATTTTAACTATAGCTACGAAACAAAGCAGAATCGGACTTATGTTGATATAAAGAATAAGTCTCATTTTTACGTGAGAAATCTCTCCACGAGAGACGGCACATGTTTTTGAAACCCCCTGTATAAAGTCAAGCGCTTATTACTATCTATACTAATATATAAAATCCTTAAGTGACTGACATGCTGATTAATCACGATCCTGCTCAAAGCACTCAACGTAAGAAGCTCAATTTTGGCATACAGGTTGATTCTAGGGTGTAGAGGTTCGATAAGAAGGGATTTTTCGAAATTCCAGTTCCAAGAGGGTGAAACCACCCCTCAAATATTACAATATTTTTTATTTAAAAAATGGTGAAGTTTCCGAAAAAAAATACGTATCCGCTTAAATACGTATATTTTATTTTTTTTTCTACATAATTTAAGTTTTTTTAAAAATGTATACAGGGTGTTTCGAAAAATCTGGTCATTGATTAATCACGATCCTGCTTAAAACGCTTGACGTAAAAAGCTGATTTTTGGAAAACAGATTGACTTACTAGGGTGTAGAGGTTCGATAAGAAGGGATTTTTCGAAACTTGAATTCTAAGGGGGTGGTAAAACACGTATATTTTATTTTGTTGTTTTACATATTTTAAAATTTTTTATAAATTTATACAGGGTGTTTCATAAAATATAACCATTGAGTAACCACGATTCTGCTTAAACTGCTTGACGTTTAAAGCTGATTTTTGACAAACGGATTGACTGTGGGGTGTAGAGGTTCGATAAGGAGGGGTTTCTCGAATCTCAAATTCCAAGAGGGTGAAAACGCCCCTCAAATATTACAATATTTGTTATTTAAAAAACGGTTAGTCTTTCGGGAAAACGCTTGGACAAGCATAATTTATTTGTTTTTTTTTACATATTTTGAAATTTTTTAAAAAATCATACATGGTGTTCCAAAAAGTTAGGTAATTTCTTAACCACGATTCTGCTTAAACTGCTTGACGTAAAAAGCTTATTTTTGGCAAACGGATTTTTTGAAAGTCAAATTCCAACGAGATGAAACTACCCCTCAAATATTACCAAGTTATATAATAATATTGCCATATTGTTTTCACTCATGCTGACATAAATGTGAGAAAATTTTATCCAATTTGTATGTTAATGGAAATTCTTGCTTTGCTTTATCATCACCATTACAAATGATAATTCGACGCGAACGAAGTCGCTGGTACACGCTAGTTAGACATAAACGTTTATTAAAATCAATTTGCCACCAACAAAACCCGCATTTGGCTATTATACTGATGTATTTAATAATAAAACATGATTGAAGTAAATTAATAAATACAATACAATAAATAAATTATCTCAAATTTATACAGGGTGGTCCAAACTGTATTTCGAAAACTTTGGCAGCATATTCTGCAGATAAAAATAAGTAAAAAATTCGTGCAAATGTATGTCCTAAAAATGCTTAGCTTCGGAGATACATGGTGTAGAAGTTTCATTTATATTTCGATTTTTTTCCAAATAATTTCTGAAGTAACGTCAATATTTGGATGAAAATGGGTGTCTGGGAGTTTTTGGCGTGAGAAATTTGATTTTGATGTTATGTCATAAGACTCCTACTTGTAGAGGGTGACATCTTCATATTTTTAACTGGTGTGAAGAGAAATAACTTTTCGTCCGTACCTGTATAAAACTATTGTGTAAAAAAATATACATTTACGATGTTTTTTACGTAAAAAAAGGTCTCTTGGTAAAAATCGCAGCGAGTAATGGCTCTCGAGATATTTGGAATCGAAATTATCAATACCTGTCGATACCATTGACATAAATTAAACATACATATGTTGACTAAATAGTTATGAAACTGAAATCATAAATTTGAAATGCTTTTGTGCCAAAAGTTCAACAGAAACTGTTTTGTCATCATTTTTTCTAAGAAAAATTTATGATTAATTTAAAAAAATAAAAACTTCTCAAATTTATAATTTCAGTTAAATAACTGTGTTTAATAATAAATATAGGGAAATTAAAAAAATAACTTTGATTGCACATCATAATAGACCACCAGCAAACTCCATAAGACGACTAGTAGCGATTTTTCCCAAGACATTTTTTACGCAAAAAATCACGGAAATGTATATTTTTTATAATTCACTCAGTAGTTTTGTACAGGTACGGATGAAAAGTTATTACTCTTCAAAACAGCTAAAACACATGTAAACACAAATAGGAGTCATATTGTCACATAAAAATCAAATTTCAGACACAAATTTTCATACAAATATTGATGTTAATCAAAAATTGAACGCAAAAATCAAAACAAAAGCATATCAAAATTTTGGGAGAAGTTTCCGGAATACAGTTCGGACCACCCTGTATAAATATTAATCAATTACCTCGCTTTCGTCGTCATATTCTTCATCCTGTTCATCATCGTAGTATTCCTCATCTTTGTTCAAATCATTAGTGTTCTCCTTGACGGATTTATCATAATTATCTTTCCCTTCGTCATTCTCTTCTTCCACTTCACTTTCTTCAACATCATCTTTGGAATCCAGAGCATTTTTTTCCTTATTCGACTGAAAAACTGGAGGATTTTTACCCAATTTCGGCAAACCCCTTAATCGATCCACCAATACGCCATTCCTCGAACCAGTCGAAAGAGATTTTGAACCTCTTTGGTTTCCATCAAAGGCGTTGCTATTGATTTCCAGGGTTCTTTTCAAAGATTCTGGTTTTTCTAAAGGGTTATTTAAGGTTACTTGACCTAAAAACGTTTCTCCTTGAGGAAACCGGCCGGGGAAACTTTGCTCGTAGGAGTATTCAGGCGATGATCTAAATCCAGCCGGAGTGTTGGCTATTTTGTTTCCAATGTTGTAGTTGGGTTCGGTTTGAAGGAAATGGTGTCTGTATTGAGGTAAGTTTTGTTGTGGATTTATAGGTAACTCGGAGGTATGGAAGTTTCGGTCTAGAGGTCGAAAGTTCCGGTTTTGAAAACCTATGGGTGTACGGGGGATGGAGTAAGAGTAGTCCTGGTTTTGTCTGTAGTATCCATCTTCGTCCGGTTGCCTCACAACGTATCGTTGACCTGAAACAGAATTATTTAATTAGTAATTATAAAAAAAATGTAAAATACATCGTTTTGAGATACTTATTTTAAAAATAACGTGTGTCATGTTATCAGTGAATATAGAATCTAGTTACAGGGTGGTTACAATTTCGATGCTCAACATTGGGATCTGTGAAACTATGAGAGATACGAATTCGGTTAAATGAGACAAAGGTTGCGTTATTAGAAGTTTGATAAACGCATGTGAAAAAAAAAAACGCTTGTATTTTGATTAGTTTCTGATTTAAGTAAAAAAAATGGAAATTTATTTATAACATTATACAAAGGTTAGTCTTGGGTCGAGATTTCCGTATGCAAGAAGAGTACAATGCGTTTATAATGTACTGAACAAAGAGAGGACAGTAAACACGTTGCCAAACGTATGAAATAAACCGAGAAACTGTGCACATCGCTAAGAGACGTGGAAGGGGATATAGCAGATTTGTCGCAGTTGACCGGTCGACCCAATCAATACTAGTGATGGGAATAATCGAATTATTTTCACCATCGAATAATTAGCAATAATTCATATTTCACAATCGAATTAATAATTCGAATTATTTAGTAATATAAAGAGTAGTATTATAAATTTAACCTAAAAATAAATTCGTCCCAGCTAGTACTCGTCTAGGGGCTATTTTAAACAAATCTGAACCATTGCCATACTATACTATATTCTATCACTGAATAAAAAATAAAAAAAAATATTCTTTATTCAATGTATTCTATTAACTGTGCCGAAGCCGTTTAATAAATTAAACCATAATTTAAAGTTTTAAATTTAAAAGTGCCGAGTTTATCATTGTTTCAATTCCTATTGAAAAGCTCATATCTAAAATAAAAGCTTCTTCTAAAACGATATAAGTATGTCCTTGTTTACGTGCGGTTCGTATTTCTTTTTATTTTATTAGTTGCAATCAATAATTATTTAGATAAAAGAAGAAAATTCATTTTAGTGTTCGGCAGGTGTTCGGTGAAATTTGGGTGAGATGGAAATGAACCAAATAATAGTAGTATCCTTTCGTTCTGAACGAAATGCAAATTTTCACTTAAACTGATTTATTCCTACGTGGTATAGGAAATAACAATGATTTCTGGATTTTTCTATATCGGATCGTTCCTTTCTTTGTCGATTCCCTTTATAAATCAGTTTAAGTGAAAATTTTTAGTTCGTTCAAAACGAAAGAATACTACTAATAGTACTATACTAATTACTAATATTCGTATCTCGTATTCGTCCATAAGAGGTTATGTTTTATGTTCATGTTAATAACTCCGGACTGGAAGATCAGAATCCAACAAACGAGGGTTCGTTTAAAAGAGCGTTTCTTACTCTATATTATACCATAAAAATAATAATATTGAGGTATAAGGTTTTGAACGTAGACGCTAGGGGGGGCATTCTTACAATTTAATAAACATAGCGCGTTTTTTCAAAAAAAAAAAAAATACGATAGTATATGTAATTTTAGCTGATATTAAAGAGTAGTAAAAGCTTAAAAAGTCAGCGAAAAACGCATCTTTTATCTTTTGATTGCTTTTTCAAATTGTCAACAACTTCAGCTACATCAAATAATAAAGGCATTTTGAAAAAGCAATTAAAAGATAAAAAGCGCTGCTAAGACTATTAAAATGCTGATCTAATAACAATTTGACGTTTATACTATTACGTCAAAAGCAACTTTTTTCCAAAGCCTACTTGACTTCACTGAATTATCGTTTCTTGTTCACAGTTATTAATATCTTAATTATTAGATATTAATACATCTGGTATTATGGTATTCTGGTATTTCGTCGATTTTAAAATAAACTAACTGTTCCTATGTAATTTTTTTGTTAGAATGGGCATAATCAAGAGGGCTACTGATACCGTGTTGTAAAAATAAGGTAATTAAGGGCTTATTTTTTGGTATTTATTAAAATTTTGCTAATATCTTCGGTTTGAAAGAAGATATCAAGATGCGGTTTTCGCTGACTTTTTAAGCTTTTACTACTCTTTACTATCAGCTAAAATTACATATACTATCGTATTTAATTGTTTTGAAAAAACGCGCTATGTTTGTTAAATTGTAAGAAAGCGCCCCCTAGCCTCTACGTTCAAAACCTTAATATTATTATTTTTATGGTATAATATAGAGAAAGAAACGCTCTTTTAAACGAGCCCTCGTTTGTTGGATTCTGATCCTCCAGTTCGGAGTTATTAAGATTTAAATAAAGATAGATCTAACCTTCCCCCACCACTTTATTTAAGCAGATAAGGGAAAATGGTTCTAACAAAAAAAATTCAAAATTTACTGAAGATTATGAAGCTATCCTTTATAGTACCCATTATCTAGTCAAAATTCTGTAAAAATTATATTTGCTTATTTTCCATAGCAGTTGCGCCCCCTAGCGGCCCTTTTACAAACTTATAATACTAATACTTTCCGAGATACAGTCGAGAGCTATTCTTAGTGGGACACCCTGTACAATAGGGTGGAGCGACAATATAGGTGAGAATTTTTTTGTTTTCGAAAATTAAGTTTCCTGACCGGACAATAGCTGTGATATGAAAAAATAAGGCGTCACGTATTTTTGTTTTGTTTTTTTAATTTCCCCCTCCACCGCCACAGCCAAAATTTCAGATTTTTTTTGTTGAAAATGATCTCGTCTGAGTATGAGAAAGCTTTATTATGGAAATAGTAGTATTTTTTGTATATAAACTTTTTTTCTACGACTCCCCCCTCCACCGCCACAGCCAATTTTAAAAAAATCGGATTGTTTTAAAATGATAATGCTTGAGTGTCCAATAGCTTTCTACTCAAAAAGGTATGTATTTTGAATGCACTATTTTTATTGTGATTATCTCCACGAGGTAAAGTAATAAAAGACGAATTTTTAAGGAAATATTTGTATTAAAGAAAAAACTAATTGAAAAAGAAGACAAAACAAAATAAAATAATAACATAAACTTAAAGAACAATTATTTGGTGTTAAAATTCTTTTTTGATTCAAATTTAGGCATCAATGTTCTTGAATTTATAGTTTGCTTCTTATGACTCCATCCCTCCTTTCATAGCCGCAAACCGTTATGGATGCTTCAGTTACCACCTTTCCTGCCCGTTCTACTGCTTGGGTATGACAAGAGTAATTTCTGATGTGCTAAAGATGAATCTTCTGGGTTTTCTATCATTTCTTTTATTAGTTTTACGGTCAGCTTTCTGGTTACACAGGGTTCATTATAACGCAAACTTTGTCATTCAATTAAATCATAGTAGTCGTCAGCGTCAAATTTTAAACCGGATTATTAAAAAATCGAGAATTCTTCTCAGAATCTTCTGAGAATTCTTCTCAGAATGGTACCAAATTCTGATCAGGATTTGACGTAGCTACGTATAGGCGCAAAATTCTGTTTACTGTAGTCAACCAGCGAGAGTGCACTAATTTTCCAGAATCACGTTTTGACACCCTTCAGAGGAATTTCCACTTCTTATTGAAACACACATGTCATATAAATATCTTTGTTCGGTGCTTAATTCCATATTCGGTAACTCAAAGTCTATTTTGGAAAATTTTACAATGGGCAGTTTTTTAGAGCTACTAAAAAGTAGGACCTCTAAATGCCCTGGGACCAGATGTTTCACCGTCAAGATGTAATAAAAGATGTCGCAACGGAAGCTCGTTAGCATGCAACATGCAAACAAACCATTGAAGAGGACGATCCAGTTTTCTTTCTAATCTGGTTATTATATGCTAATATACTTGAAGAAGATCCAGAAGTATATGTGACCAATATATTTTGATCTGGGTTCTTCTACCAACACAACATGTTCTTCTACTATTGCCCTTTTTCTGTTATCTGTAAAAGTGGGCGTCTTGTCTTTTCGCCCATAAAAGTCAGTCCTAAAGGTCATTATATTTTATAGGTAATGGCACAAACTATTTTCAAATAAAAAGTATACTATTTTACGGGCAAAAACGCAATAAGTTTTAAAGTGAAAGAAAAACGTATTATTTATTTTTATACTACCTGAGCTTGCAAAATACTTGTCTTACTAAAACAAATATTTTTTGTAAATGATTTTTCTTCGTTACTGTTTATTTTTCACCACCACAGCGCGAAAATGTGAAAAATAAAAGTGAAGTGGTTGGGGCGGTGGAAGAGGGCGTCGACAAATTTCCGTTTTAATTTTTAAATGATTATTTTGAAGTTCTCCGTACTTTACAGAGTCAGGCGTACTGAATATATAAAATTCATTTTTTCGCTCCACCCTACTGTACAATACACGCGAGTTAACTCCATTATGATACTTGTTTGGTTACACAACTCGTGCTACGCACTCGTTGTGCAACTTACACACACGTATCATAATGATGCTGTTAACTCACTTGTATCGTAAATATCTATTAAATTATGAACTGTTAAGTTTCTTGTATCTCAAATTATTTGTTATTTTTTATATCCCTTCGTTCTCGATCCATTTCGTTCTATTGATAACATCTAGCATATGCACAATTTAACTCTAGGCTTTGTGCCAACACTCGCCCCGAATGAAATATCGCGAGACGGCAGCATTTAAAAAGGCTTTCAGATCGATTAAAGTCTTTATGTCAAGTTTCATATTGTGCTCTATCCGGCAACATCAGCGCTTATTGAAAAGCGAATGGGAAACTTACTCTCGACTCCTTTTCGGTTGAGCTTTATTTCAAGCGATTTCAATAACCACTCGCCGGCTTAAAGATAGTTTACTAAATAAAAGCTCCTTTCTTTAATACAAGTTCAATGAGAATTGAAGATATTGTATTGAATTGGACCATTTTTCTAGTTTTTGAAGCATGCTGATAAAAGATCTTAATAATAATGAATTATATTTTACGATAGAATTACTTGAAGAATTTTGACAATTTTTAGTTACAAAAAAATGCAGGATGTTTAAAAATCTCTCATGGGGAGATTCTTCACGTAAATAATATTTATTTTTTATATCAACATAGGTCCGATTCTGCTTTGGGGCTACAGGGGATTAGAAAAATTCTTCATTTTTCTTCTTATTATAATTTTCTTCCAAGTGATTTTAGCGATTTTTGAAAATAAAAGTTACCATGAGTGACATATACTTTATTGAATATTTCACTCATGTACAAAAAATCCCATATGAAGCGGGCAATTTTCGCCGAAAATTATCGAAATCGAAAATTACCGAACGAAATTTCACGCAGAATGTCTAGGCGTAATTATTTTTAATAGGTATTCTAAAAATGTCTCGATTTGGAAACGATTCTTTAAGTGCAAATTAAAGAAAAGTTGCCGAAAGTAAGCCGAAAAACACTATAATTAATCACCAGTATGTATGGAAATATTTTATGAGGACGTCTCCAAAGCTCTATCAATCAAATCCCAATTTACAATATTAATGGGTGATTTTAATGCTAAAGCTGGACAAAAAGAAGATGAAGCAGAAATATGCGTGGGTACATATGGTTATGGTGAAAGAAATGAGAGAGGAGCGAAAATGATCGAATTCACGCTGCAAAATGGACTATATGTAATGAACACCTTCTTTAAGATCCAAATCGAAAATGGACCTGGGCAAGTCCGGACGGAATTACCAAGAACGAGATAGATTTCATCATGACTGATAAAAATGGATAATTAGAGATGTACAAGTATTGGGCGAATTCTCCATAGGAAGTGACCACCGAACAGTTCGAACTAGAATTGAATTTATCCTTAAATCTGAACGACGAAAAATGATAAGGAAGAGGACCATGAGAAAATGGGTAACACCAGAAAAGCCAGAAGAATATAGAGCAATGGCAGCTGAAAATTTAGGAAATCTGGAAAGAATGGAAAATATGGAAATTGAAGATATAAATAATCACATTGTAACTATTTTAACGCAAGCTATTAAAGAAAATTGTCCTAAAAAGGATAATCAGGGAAACACAAAACTAACCCAAAACACTAAAGATCTGATAAAGCAACGTAGAGTTATGATAAACAAACACTCAGATGATTATAGGAAACTTAAGAAGAAGATATCAAAAGAGATATGGAAAGACATCAGAACCCACAATACCAACAAAATAACGCAACTCATTGAGAGAAATCAAGGATTAAAAGTTTTCAAAAAAGAGGCAAGCATAGGGAGAGCACTAATTCATAAATTGCAAAATGCAGAAGGACAGATAACATCAAATAGAGCAGATATTCTGCGTGTTACGGAAAATTTTTACCAGCAGTTATATGACAACCCAAACCCTAGAAACTCGTATAGTACCATACCAACTGTGATGAATCAAGGCTCAGAAGAAATCCCAGATATTACTTTAGATGAAATATCGGCGGCATTAAACTTTATGAAAAATAATAGGTCTCCCGGTGACGACAATATAGCTATTGAAGCCATTAAAGAAGGAGGAGAAAAGGTTCTCAAGGCTTTGCAAATATTATTCAACAAATGTCTTGTCGAAGGAAGAACGCCATCAGAATGGGATAATGCCAATATAATCCTATTACATAAAAAAGGGGACAAAACAAACCTTACCAACTATCGGCCTATTAGTTTACTGAGCCACACATACAAATTATTCACAAAAATCCTCACAAATCGTCTCTCCCTAAAACTAGAACAATATCAACCAAGAGAACAGGCTGGATTTAGATCGAACTTCGGTACAAATGACCATCTGTTGGTGGTGAAGTCCCTAATAGAAAAATGTGTTGAGTATAATAAACCCCTCATTTTAATATTTGTCGACTACGAAAAGGCATTCGACTCTATCGATCAACACAAATTATTCAAGGCCCTAGCCGAATGTCGTATAGACACCCGTTATACTAACCTTTTAAAATATATATACGACCATGCAACAGCATCTGTATCGCTACACGAAAACACAAATAAATTCCGTATTAAAAGAGGAGTACGGCAAGGCGATACAATTTCCCCCAAATTGTTCATAGCACTATTAGAATATATGTTCAAAAGACTAAACTGGGAGGAAATGGGCATTAATGTTAACGGGGAAATGCTCAATAACCTGCGTTTTGCTGATGACTTGGTGCTGATTACAGACAAAATACACGAAGCTCAAAATATGCTAAAAACACTTAAACGGGCGTCAGATCAAATTGGACTACGCATAAATTATTCAAAAACCAAACTAATGACTAATCTTGTTATTAGTGGAAATGTCTCGGTAGACGGAGCAAATATAGAACAAGTATATTCATATAAATATCTGCGGCACGAAATAACAATTGGCCGTGATAACCAGACGCACGAGATACAAAGAAGAGTAGGACTAACATGGGCAGCATTCGGCAAACTAAGATATGTGTTAAAATCAGATCTACCAATGTGCTTAAAGAGGAAGGTGTTCCATCAGTGCGTTATGCCAGTACTTCCATATGGCGCAGAGACACTTACACTGACGAAAAAGTAGAAAAAATCCGTGTAGCCCAACGAGCTATGGAAAGAGCAATGCTTGGTGTATCTCTAAGAGACAAGATACCCAGTACAGTTATAAAAGAGCGAACTGGGCTGGGCATATTGCCAGAAGAACGGATGATAGATGGACCAAGCTAATACTAGAATGGCGGCCAAGACAAGATGCTCTCAGAAACTGAGGCAGACCTCCGACAAGATGGTCAGATGACTTGAAGAGATTTAGGGGAAACTGGATCCAAGTGGCACAGGACCGAGAAGAGTGGAAGGATTTGAGGGAGGCCTACGTCCAGCAGTGGACACTTCAGGCTGGTTGATGATGATGATGTATGGAAACAGTTTATAGACTTTATAAAAGATAGAAACTATATTTTGGATGCGAATATCTCAATATCGGCACTGGCCAATATTTTGACCGATTGGGCATTTAATATGGAAAGGAAAAACGGCCAAGTTTATTAGGATTTACGGTAAAAACTAATTTGAATGTAACAGCCAAGCTATTAATGGAACAATACCACACAATACCAAAAAGAATATAATATTAAATTTAATCCTTTTACTGACACCGAATTTAAAATATCCCGGGGGCAAAAAGTTCTAAAAGGAAGGAATTGTAGATGGACTTTCTAAAAAGAAAAGAAGGCTCTAAGCACAGAATATCTAGCTACTAGATATTCTGTGCTACAATTTTATGCGTGTAACGAATATTACTGCACTAATTGAATATAACTACCACTAATTGTGACGTAGTAGGTAAATGCTTACATTGATCTTAGAGGAACAAACTTCTACACGAATTGAACTATTCCACTTATTTGGAGGTTCTAAATAAAGCTTTAACTTTTTCACTAATTACACGTCAAAATATGCGAGGAATGTTATTTTGGCCTTTGAATGTAATATCTGGCACATAGCTAAATTTCAAATTGTTATTTTAAAAAAATATATTTTTTTAAAAATATTTCTTTTATTGTAGTTTAAGACCTTTACTTACGAAAAATAAGTTGTGCTTACATTTTGTACACAATGGTACCAATGACTTTTTACACAATAGGTACCGACTTGAAAATACTACACCAGCTTGAAAATACTATTATTTTTTGAATATTCTAAAACTGTTAGATAAGAAAACTAATATTTTAGACAAAACGTTTCAATAGAAGAATCATAATAAATCTTATATTATTTCAGCTGAACAATTTCACTCCAATTAAGAAGAGAACGCCGCACAGTTGGGGTAACAATAGACAAAAGAAAATTGTTACAAAAACCACGTAATTATTTTAAAATCTACGTAACCTTTTACAATCATTTTACAACCTTAAACTTTTGACCCGACAACATTTCAGCACGCTAGATTTTATAGATTCCGAAATAATGGATACTTTCGCTGTCAGCAAGAAATGCTGCGGCACAGCAATTTAGATTTTCTTATATATTACTTAGTTACTACACCTTATTTGATGGCAAATTTTCTAATTATTTGCTATTTGTTATTGTTTCTGAAAACTGTAAATTTATACAAACCGAATATAATAAACAAACACAAAATCCCGCTTAAGATGGACTGGTTACGTATGCAGAATCTCTGCTTTGCGGTGAGCTTGTAGACAGTAAGAGGAGGCCGGGTGGACAACTCAAAAGGTACAAAGATCTTTTCCACGAAAACTTAAAGGGGTGAACATGCAGAATGAGTGGGAGGAAGCAGCTTACAATAGAACGGAATGGAGAAGAATTGTAAACATAGTTAACAGCGAGAACCAAAAAGTAAAGAGGCAACAAAGCAATGAGATTTTTGATTGCGGTAGACAGATAACATCATTATTGGGCTTCTCAGTCACAGAAAAGCTCATGAAAGAAAACGCCTTGCGTGACCATCTTCTGATGCGTGTCAAATACTCTTCAGCGAGTAATGGCAGTATGTATGTATGTATAAATATCGTAATCTTAAACCATACAGTGTATACAAAATTCAATGCCAAAAGTGTCTAAAATATATGTACCATAACTTTTCCGGAAAATACCATAAATTTTCATTGCAGTTGGGATATTTCTGATTATTAGGTGTTCCTAAAAAATTGTGTTTCGATTACAAATTAGAATTAGAATTAGGATAAGTGGGAAGGGGGTTAATCACTGCGACCTTAGAGATCTATTGTGTCCCCCTTTCTTGAGTTATAACTCATCATACAGTCCCAGGACTTCCTACGGAGACCCGTGTCCCTCACAGTCGAGGAGCTACGACCCAGGCCGGGTAGACGAAACGGTAGCTTGTGTCGCCTGTTGGGTTTAGAGGTAGGAGGTAGGCTCCCGACCCTTGGAGGAGGTGGTAGCTTGTATGCCACTTGCGGAGGATGGTCTCACGCAAGTGTCAGCCACCTCTCCTGTAGTTCTCTTTGGGTTTGGCCCCTTGGAACTTTCATTGTTACTGTTCCCAGTGTCGCTAGGGGGTTTCCCCACAGCTTCACCGGTGATGTTTTTATTACTATTATTACCAGATCTCATAGTGTTCCTATGAGTCGCTAGGGACAGTCGGTCCACTTCTACAGAGCCCCGCATGTAGAAGTAAGGGGTAAAATACAATGGGGTGCCCTCAGGTGCCCCAAGGTTGAGGCTGTCCGTAGCCCCGCCCGGTATCGTTATATGTCTTGGTGCAATTCCCTGGCCACGACACTACAGTCAGGGACAAGACGATGACTGAGATGCTTCTTAGACCAAGCCAAGTGCTAGGGGGGATTCCCCCCAGCACCTGACCAGGAGCTTCCCCACCAACGACAATGTCTTGCATCTCCTAGGGGAAGTTCGATTACAAATACTTTATACTAATTATGATAGACTTTTACCAGGATTATTAAGCGACCATTAAATGTAATGCGATTTTTTACCTAATGGAAAGTTAGTACCGTTTTAATTTTAATTAGTATAAACTAAATCTATATGTGAGAGTTTTTATTATAGTCAAAATATGGGAAATCCGTATTAGAGAAAGTGATAATTATAAAATACAATAATAGCCTATGTGATAATTAAATTATTCTATTTTAGTTTGTTGAAGAAGAAAATTAGGTAATTAAGTTTGCAAAACGCTTTTACTTGTCTTCTTAATTCATAACTAACATTTTTTAAATTAAGTAGTACCTATTTAATTTATTGTTTATATATTATTTTCTTCAACGATTTTATAATTTCTCCTGAAACTTCTGAACAAATTTTAAAATAGTCTTGCCAGTATTATTGTCAGCAGGCCATTTACCCTCTCAACGTATTTTTTCTGGGTCTAGTAATATTACAATACTAGAAAAATCTTCTGTTTCTTTGCTACTAAAAGCATATTTATAAAATAAAAAAGTTATTTTTTAACACCACTGCGTTGGTCCAACTGAGACCAATTTGTCAGGGGTATTTTACTAATAAAACAAATTTTACTAACGGACAAAAAATGCTTAACGTTTCAGGAGATATACAGGATGTCCCAGGCTGAGCGTACATTAGAAGTTTCTAGACGTTTCTAGAGAATTTTTTTTACATCACTGTTTCACAACGAGATCTATCGATTAAAAATATTTTCATTATGGCGGCACTTCCGGAAATACCAGAATATGACAGCAACTTTCTTATTTTAAATGGGTACCACCATTTTTTATTACATACTTAAATTCTCTGTAAAATTTTATGAATTTTGATACAAACACTCTATACCTAATATTCACCCTTAGCCCAGCCTGGCTTATCAAAACGCTTTATCGAAAGTATTAGCTTAAAGGTTAAAGTCAAAGAATATACCTAGCTAGAAAAAGAATGGACTCTGCCATACTGAAAAATGGTTCTACAGAAGTGGCGCCATCTATTGAGTAGGGCTTGTTTTAAATGGATCGAAGCGCGGGCTTTTTAAATGAGCCTATTTATTGAATTTTACTCTAAAATATATAATTTAATTTGATTATTAAATCTTATTTTTTACACAAATTCAACAATACTAATAACAAGTATCGTTGTGATGTGTAAAAAATAAGATTTAACAGTATAATTTATACAATTATTAAATAAAATTAAAGCCAAACATGTGTAAATATTATTTATTATTTAAAGTTTTTATTTTTAAGCCAAATATTTAAACATCTTTATTATAATAAAACATGACCAACGTAATACGCCTAAAGTTTTGTAAATGGAGTAAATATAAATAGGTACTTAAACGATAGCAAAAATAAAAAACTTACATTATATTTTTAGGGTCACAAACAAAAGGAATTGTCTAATTAAAACACATAATAGGTAATACCCACATAATATAACAAATTATAGTTTGAAAAACGTTTAGATAATCATTTGATACTATTATGATTGGCGCTATGACAACGACAATATTTTTTTGAGAATTTGACAATAGTATGACAATGGCCGTTGGAAACTATGGAAACTACAAAAAAAATCTGATTTAACGCCATCTGGCAATAACTAGTAGCAACTTCTTAACCTAAAAATTAATTGCACTACCACCTAGCGCCTGAGGCTGGAACTATTTTATTTAAAATTTCCGTGGAAACGGTGGAACCGCTTTTGCTATTTCACTTTCCCGCCCCTGGTTAAAGTCATTAATCTCGATTAAAAATTATACCGGGTGTTGCATCGTCGAGCGGGACATAGGAAATCCCATGTAAATTTTAATGGGGTCAATTATTGGCTTCCCTAATTATTTAAGAGAATAATTCTATTTAGGTTTATTGAAGAGCACTAAAACCCACATTCAAAAGAATAACTTTAGATATTTTTGATTAGCCCGTTTACGAGTTATCGCCGATTTCTTTTTAAACATTTCTTCTTTCTTATGGCCCTGTATTTATTTATGAGCACAAGTCAAGGTAAAAGAGAACTGTCAAATAAAGCTGTCATTTAATAGTACCTAAATTAATAAGTTATTGAATATTGTAATAATACTATAATCAACCTTGTAATTGATTACTTTATTTTACTTTAATTCATATTAATTTGTATTTATAATAACATCTTTAAGATTTCCGATGTAGGAATGAGTTTTCAATAATAATAAAGCACTAAATAGGTAAATTTCTGAAATGACAACTTCATTTGACAGTTATCTTTTACCTTGACTGGTGCTCATAAGTAAATACAGGGCCATAAGAATAGAAAAATATTAAAAAAGAAATCGGCGATAACTCGTAAACGAGCTAATCAAAAATATCTAAAGTTATTCTTTTGAATGTGGGTTTTAGTGCTCTTCAATAAAGCTCAATAGAATTATTCTCTAAAATAATTAGGGAAGTCAATAATTGACCCCATTAAAATTTGCAATTTGACCCCATTAAACGATGCAACACCCGGTATGTTCTATACTAATGTATTTAATTCGGTTTCCAAATTGGCTATGACATGGGGGGGGGGGCCAAATGTCAAGTGCCTAAGTCTAAGTCCGGCACTGTTTAAAACTAAATATTAAATAACTTAATAATCAAAAAGTAATGAATTGAAAAACCTTTTCACTAGTGAAATAAAAACAGAAGATTTCGAACGTATAGTATCTGGCGAAAAGATTTTAAGTATTTTCCGCAAGCAGCGATTGATAAACACCTGTGGACGGTTGATGGATATTTTTGTCACTCTCCATGTCTCGCAGCCATATAATAAAACTGGTATGACGATGGAATTGAATATTCTTAATTTTGTTTGTATGGAGAGTTGACGGGAGGTTTGGTTTGATTGGCCAAACTGATTTTAGTTGGCCAAAGGCTCGCTGCGCCTTCCTAATCCTGCTGACAATATCCGCGTCTGCGCCACCGTTTGCTGTTACAATACTTCCCAGGTAAGTAAACGCTGTTACATTCTCGACATGTTTGATTCCTACATTGAATGGAGTGTTGTTGTTTGTGTTAATGCGCATTGACTTTGTTTAGTCGATGTTTATGCTTAATTCTACTTTGTCTGCTTCTGTTTTTAGACGACTGAGCATCACTTCCATGTCTTTGAAAGATTGCGTTGTGAGACAGATATCATCAGCATAATCAAGATCCGTCAGAGCTGGCTCTACGGTTGTGCAGCACACTGCATTCTGTGTTTCTGTAGAGTTTCTTGATTATATTAATTAGTTTTTCCGGAACACCTTTTTCTTTTAGAGTTTTCCATACCATTGCATGGGGGATACTGTCAAAAGCTTTGACGAAATTTATGAATAATAAGAATAAAGGTGACCTAAATTCTATTGACTGCTCTATGATAATGCGCAATGTGTTAATATGGTCAATGCACGAGTGGTTCGGTCGGAAACCAGCTTGGTTCTCTCTCAGAGTAGGCTCTATATAGGAGTTTAACCTTAAAAGAACTATAAAGGATATTATCTTTTGAATGTTGTTTAACAAAACCGCCGGTGCCGCCATATTGAAAATATTTTTAATCGATAGATCTCATTGTGAAACAATGATGTGCAAAAAATCTCCAATCTGGATATTGTAGTTCTGTAGAAACTTCTAATGCACGCTCAGCCTGGGACACACTGTATACCCTCCCGTCAAGGGCGTAGATAAGGGGGGGGGGTACTGGGGGACAGTAGTGTTTTTATATATTTTTGAAGACAAAAAAATCGCCGTCGTTTTAATTCGACAAAAAAATTCCGACGGTGATTTTTTTGCGACTTAATCATAGTACCACCCCCATAGCATACACCTATCTACGCCCCTGCCTCCCGTCGTTGATTTTTAACAGGGCGTCAACGGTTTATAATAGGATTATGCTTATTTAAAGAAAACCAAGCACCAAATTGAAGTTTTGATATATTGGAGGTTAAAATGAAGCTCTAATAAAATGAATTTAAAGATCCGTCCATCTTTAAATTTTTGAATTGACTGTTTTCAGACAGGTCATCGTTTACCCAATCTCCAATATTACTAGTTGAATAGTCAGAAATTTGAGTTTGCAAGTATTTTGGGCTGATTGTTTCTTTTGAATAAAGATCCAATCATAAATGTAATGTTTTTGAATGGACCCAATCGCTAAAAAGCATCTGGTTCTATTTAAAAGAGTACATATTTACAAGATAGTTCTCTTTACATAAACTTCTATTTTTTTTAATTATTGGTTTGCTCCAGTGCTTACTGTAATAAAATAAAACTTTTTATAGTATTATTCGTTCTTGTTTTATAGTATTAAATCGTTATAACTTAAGAAAGGGGAATACACAATAGATCTGTAAGGTCGCGGTGATTAACTCCCCTCCTAAACATTCTACAAACATGTGAGGGAGGCTACGCCATAATTGGAAATGGTTAAATAAGCTGAGAATGATGATAAATGATGATGTATTGCTTAGGTTTCTGTAGAGGTTAGTATTGTATGGCTATCACTTCACCAATTTTAATAAACATAAAATAAATCAAAATAATACAAGTAAAAATTAAAACAAGCTAAAAGTAATCACATTTATACAGAAAGTTTGAAGCTTTTTGGTTTTACCTCAATAAATCATGAAACTATAAATGAGTTTATACTAGTTAAACTCTCGCAAGTCATCCAAGTCGTAAGTAAATGTTACCTTAATTTTTTTATAATTTAAAGATCGAGTAACAAAATGATGAGAAGACGCTGAACACAATAAAACGATAACCACGTTTACTGAATATATACGACAAAAGACAGGTGTAGCAGTTCCCTACCAACTACAAAGCTCAATAGGAATATCAACGTAAGAGGATTACCTTTAGTATCAGAATTACATTTTAGATGCAAGGCTTTGCTTGGTAGCTAGGTAATGTACGATAAAATACAGGAAATCTCTAAGAATATTCACATAGATAAAAGATTTATACTATTAAATAGATAGGCAACTTATAATACATTTCAATTTTATTATACAAGGGCGCCTCTGGTAGACGGAGGAAGAAATACTAATGGAAGAGAGGGGTGCGGGGAAGGGGGGTTGTTTTAGTTAATTTAAAATATATTTAGACATACATGTAAGAACACTTTGTGTGCTTTTAATTAGGTCGATCATATTATAAACGATAAATCAACTGAATTAAAAGCATACAAAGTGTTCTTATATGTCGGATATTAATTAAAAAATATATTAAAAATACTAGAAATAGTATATATTAAGTTGTTACAGTTATAATTTAATCTTTGGCGGTTTTCAGCAAATAGCAGGCAGTTTTACATAATTTTCCTCCCTTTGAAGTGAATTGGAAACGGCTAGGTATATAATTTTGGTGTAGGCAAGATTCCCAGTTTGTTTCTGTTTGGGACCTGAAATAATAAAAACAAATTAAATCAGATGTAATCATCTGCTGATCATGCTAATATAAAACGCGCGTCCTTAATTCCTTACATGCACCGTAAAAAAATTTAAATAACTGCTCTGCAAGTAGCATTTATTAGCAGTACTAATTTAAAAAATCTATAACTGTAAGTAGATATGTTTAATTTACTTACCATTGTATCCTTCGGAAACCAGGAGTACAACAATTAAACTCCATGATAAAAAATAATTAAAAGTTATTACAAAACACAAATTGTCCCACCATTTTTAAAAAACATTGTCTAAAACAGAATACTGGCAAAAAATCTGAAGGAATTTAATTTTACAATAATTCGACAAATCAAAACGAAATCAAACCGTAAAATCACAACAAAAGCGTCTCTGAGTGACAGTTAAAAATCAAATTTTATTATTGTCAGATATTGACATTTGCATTGTTAATATTGACAGTTTTAATATTTTGCGCCTCTGCATCTTGGAGGAAAAACTATTTTTAATGAACTGTCATTTCCATTTAAGTTTCCCAGCCATGGAATGAATATGAAAAGAAGCCTGTCGAGATTACCTAAGAATTTTATAATTTTAACAAAATGTATAAAACAAAAAAAAAACTGTATAAAACTTAAAAAAAGGGAATCGAATACCAACACACTCAAATACAATATACTTAAAAAAATATGTTGTTATAATTTTTAGCAAAATATTTATCCAGATAGCTTTCTATGCATCTATTACAAACTTAATGTTCAACTATGATGAAAACAAAACCCGAGACAATTCACCATCACAACAAAATTATAAGTTTTCAAATCAACGCATTCTTTTACACGAAAATTTAACTTTTCATAAAAAAAAACTATCTAACTATTAATTTATTCGAATTATTTGGCTCAATATGCGAGTATTAGTTAAATATCTGTCTGATAGACGGGCTCCCAACAGTCATAACTGTTTCTATCACTAGAATCGATTGCTATTGGTTAAAAATAATGATTATTTTTCCATCTACCGTCTTGCATTTTTTGTATTCCATGCTGAGTCTTGATCTTGGTCTAGCGTAATAATTTATTTGTCGGTCTTAGTCTTGTAGATCTAACGCTACTCTTGGTCTTGATCCTGCTTTTTGTGAAAGACCAAGATTAAACGATCAGTCTCACCCATGAAAAACTTACCATATTAGATTTGCTAGATAAAATCAAAGATTAAAACAGGTATAGGAATGACGAGATGAAGAAGTGAAAACTGCATGTACAGGGTGGGACAAATTCGACGCTTTTAAATAGAAACACCCTTTTCTATAGGAGATAGTCGAAAACTAATATCGGTGTCTGGAGCTCAATTTTCATCAAAAACATGATGGTGAAAACCGCACATCAATATCTGTTACCGTTTCGGAGTTACGGGGTGTTTTTCAAAAATGTGCATTTTTAACAAATCGCTGTAACTTTTTTGCTATGGAAAATTTTGTATTTCTATGAAAACATTTCCAAAGCACCTTTTTACGTAGAATTTAATGGTTTAAGTATAATTTTTTTAAAATTAACAATTTAAGAGTTATCAACAGAAAAATTGATATTTTATTTGGGACACCATCTATATTTTTAATTAACTGAAAAGAATTTAAAATTATCTTTCCAAAAATATAGCACACTTGATATTTTGTTATAATCTCCTTCGAAATACAGATTTTTTAAAAGTTCGCCACTTTTAACTAGTAGGCTTTGGACCCTTTATTGATGATTTGCCCTTAATGGAACTCGAAAACATATTTTTCCAGCAAGACGACACACCCCCTCTGAACGCTAAAGTTATCTGCAAATTTTTGCAGCTATTTTCAAGAATAATTGAATAGCTAACCAAGATCCCAGCCGTTGACTTTCGAGGCCGCCTGACTTAGTGCCCATGATTCTAATCCTATGGATATATTTGCGGAAGAATAAAGGTTCCTTATTCTTCCGTATAACCTAGACAAGAATTAAAAATACTTAGCAGTTAAGAGAGGGTATCTTTCACCCCCACTGAGTTAATGAATTCCGCGAGAAACGTTCAAAAACTACCCCGTCTATCTATAACAGAAGACGGTCGATATGTCGAACACCTGTAGCAAAATCTCATGTCTTGGTTTGCTATTTATTTTTATTGTTATTAGATATAGTTTAACTGTGCTGATGTTGGTTAAATATATTTTAAATTGTTATAAAATTCTACACCTCTCATAGCAAATATTATTTTCGTTTTAATTGATGCTCACAGATTAGATAGATTTTTTGCATTACAGCCGGTGCCGTTCAAAGCCTACTTGGAAAGAATGGAAATTAAGATATACAAAAAAACATTTTTTGTACACAAAGAAAAATCATTTTTAAGCATAGAAGGTGTATATGAAATTTTATAAGAACATAAGAGTTATTTTGAAAAAAAAATACCATCCTGTATCTGAAAACTTAAGGTGTTTAGGACATATGTCAACTTTTGACATTTTTGCATATGGTTTATTTGAAATTGTAATATGCGGTTCATAACGATAATTTGACTCGAGATTCCAAGTGTGTGGTATAAAATTATTCGTAAAAAAATGTTTTTTCCAAATATGTTAATGAACCACCCTTGTTCCATTTGAAAAAATTGAGATATGATTAAAAATATTAGAAGATCAAAAACGGTTAAAATATGCCCAGGCCAGGCCAGGCCAAGACACTAAAAACATTAGACGATCAAATCTAATTTTCCAAGGCCGCTTGATTAAAAATTAGTGTTTTTAACGCAGCCATGGGACTATAGATTGAAATTTAAAATACAATTTGTTTTTGAACGGGTATTTCAAAAGTTGATATATGATATGTCATTTGATTCAGTGTCATTTTCTATAGAATAAAGTAAAAAAATACCGAGGGTGCCATTTAAAAATCAAAAGTTGTAGTGATTTCCGGTGAAATAGGAAGTTACCGAAAACAATTGAATACGTCAATCAATTCTAATTTATGTCGTATACTAACATACCAAATCTCGTTTTTTTATCTGAAAAAATAAAAAAGTTATAGGGGTGAGCCACTTTTGAGAGGCACCAGCAAAGCTAAAAATATTATTTTTTCAAAATGTTTTAAAACCTTTGTCATATGTCGACAGAAATAGTCTTACATCATTAGGTAAACAAACAATAACAATAAAAATTCTACGACGATATTCAGTAATTATCAGATCATCAGGTAAACGATATAAATATTAGTTCCTGCCATCTATAAAGCTGCGTATAAATATGTCGAGACGAGTGCGAGAGACACCCGAGACGAGTCAACCTCAAGCGGATTTGAGGTTGACTCGTCATATTGGGACGGGGTCTGAGCTTCGAGCTGAGGCTATGCCCAGCCGGACGGCGTTGTCTCCGTTTTCTCCGGAGCCTTTGGCGAACCATCAAAAGGATTGGGGCGTCTATTTAACCAGTGGCGTATACACCGCGGCTCCGCGGAACAATTGCCTCGAGTCTCAAAGGGCTCGGATTCCACATCCCATTTTGATATAAAAATAAATATTCTTTCCTTTATTTGTAATAATGTTAATAATGCATCCTAACTAGAAAGATGCAATTTTGTCTTCTCTAAAATAGTATAGGTAAGTTAGCCAAAGTAGGTAAATCTCATATACAAAGATTTATTAGTGATTTCTTTTATAAAAACATGAAAATTTTATGAAAAATAAATAAACGTAATGAACTTTTCGTCGAGTTTTTAACGGCTCAAACCTAAATTATGCGCTATTTCTGCTGAACGGAATTAAAAATGTAAAACAAGCTTCTTTACATATAGGATACATAGAAGATAAGAGAGGCAAATCGAGTGTGTTGAAAAAGGTGGCCATGCTCTCAGAAGTTCCTTAGGGTACTCTCATAAATAAAGGGAATCGACAAAGAAAGGAACGATTCGATATAGAAAAATCCAGAAATTTGAACTATCCAGACTACTAAGAAACTTAATTTATGGCAAATATGAAAATAATAAAGTTCCCGCCATAGAAATAATTAAAAAAAAACTCTCTGAGCTTTAAAAAAATCCCTGTTCAGAAAGCACATTACGGCGAAGGTTTAAAAAACTGGGAAGTAGATTTAAAATTATATACATAATAATATTTTAAAAATTATTAATAAGCGTGCTGCAATGATGGAAAGCCATAGAATAATAATGTGGCGAATTGAATACCTTGAAAAAATATACAACTTTAGAAATGAAGAAATGCAGATATATTATTTACAATATATGTTCCAGGTTAGTTATTGGCATTTAAATGTAGATTTAAATTAATAATTTAAATCTTAATTACTTAAATTTCTAATTTTTAAATAAATAAAGTCGACTTAGGTCTTATCTTACAGCGCTTTCAAATGGAACGGAGCGTCCGCGACTTCGAGCAAGTACCATGAGCTTATATGAACAATTTCACCTGGGTCGCGTATGCTCCGTCCGGATGAGCTATCTTGAAAAAACATCCGTGCGGACGCTCTGCGCGTACGGTCCGCTCGCGCGATCTGAAAGCGCTGTTACTCTATTTACAAATTTTATAGATATACAAACCACATACAAAATCATACACATCAATATTATTGAATAAAATAATTAAAGACTCAAAAAAACGGCACTGGCAGAAGGCTCCGCCGCCGCCGCTGCCGTGCCGTTATCTCCAGGTATCTCAGTCGGCGTTCTCCAGTTTTTTTTAATGTAAACAGTCCGAATATAATTTAAATTTATCATGAATTCCTTTAATTTATCTAGCTTGTTTTTTTACCTATTTTGAAATTAAACAAACATATACAGGGTGTTTCAAAAAACATGTTCCATCTCTCGTGGGGAAGTTCCTCACGTAAAAATAAGATTTATTTTTTATATCAACCAATCCAATTCTGCTTTGATTCGTAGCTACAGGGGGTTAAAATAGGGTTCCCAACCGTCCTCTATTCCAGAAACAGTCCTCTTTTTGATCTGATTGTCCTCTTTTCTCTCACGTATTGAAAACTTTGTTACATACCGACTTTAAAATCTAAAAAAATATTCGTTTATCGCCACAATGCTTTAAAGAATTGTTAATCTGGGTCTTTTATGTAATTTTATGTTTACTTACTGTTAGTTTATGTCTTGAAAAAAAGTTTTGTTGACAATGGTTTGCTTTATTTTAATAAGTTTTGAGTATAAATATTTTTGTGTATTTTAAATATTTATCGCATACCGTTTATATAACTTTTGGTAAATTATCGACATTTGAGCGACGTTTCAAAAATGTTTCGCCTGTGCCTTTTTTATCCTCTCGTCCCTATTTTTTATTTTCAAAGTTGCCAACCCTAGGTTAAGTGTTTTATCATTTTCTTCCAAGTGCTTTTAGTCATTTGAGATCGTTTGGTGACTGATTTAGTTCTGATCCGGGTAGTTTTTGTATAGAACAGTGCCACCATCGTCGAGAATATCCTGATTATATTCTGGCCTTATTCCTTATTATTTTTATTTACAAGCGATCTTAAGTTTATAACATATACATATATTTTATTTAATTGTTAACATTAGGGTAGTTTTACCAATTGTGTATGTGTGGAATTCCACTGATATGTGTTTTAAGTTGTTTGTTAAATTTTTTAAATTTTTTGATTGTATTTTGCTTTCTTAACTTTGTAGTGTCCTGAAGATGCAAATAAATTTTGCGAAACGTCGACAAATTTAAAACAAAGGACTTCTGTTGATTTTTTCGATCCTAATCCAATTAAAAAACACATTATACTTAAATTTATTAATTAATTTTTTAAAATATTGAATGGTATCGAATAATACTTTAATATATTTATCAATATTTTAAAGTATCGATACTTTATATTCAATACAACCGATACCAAAATATCGATACTGCCTCAGTATCGCATAGCCCTATGAAGAATTTTGTGTGTTCGCCAAAGGCTCCACTGAAAATGGATAGCCGCGAGACAACGCCGTTCGACTAGGCAGGGACTCTGCTCGAGGCTAAATCGCTCGGCTCGAGGCTATAATATGACGAATGCCGCTTGAGATTGACTCGTCTCGTCCTCGTCTCGGCATATTAGTACGCCTTTTAGAAAGAATTTGCTATAGCCTCGTTTCATACTCGTTTCGGGTTTGTCTCGTACTTGCCTCGGCATATTTATACGCGGCTTAAGATATTAAATTTATCATCAAAACTCGATTTCTTCAGCGGCAACCTTGGCATAACTTACGTAAAGGTTAAAAACTAGTCACTTTCACTTTTATGAATCGAGAATAAGCAAAACGCGCAATACTCAGAGCGGTAAAATGGTAGGTACTTGTAAACTAACTGTTTACGGTAACAATGCAGGTTAAGGAATTGTTACAGCATTCTTCAATCAAAATCTATAGTCCAAGAGAGAATGTATGACATTAAAAGTTGCGATTTATCATTCTAATTTACGGGTAAAATGTATTTTCTATAATAATTGTTTGCATGTAGTTTGTCATCTGCCTTGATATAGTAATATCAATATAGAATAGAATAGAATAGAATAATTTATTGATGTCAATACCATACAAATAGTGGCGTACATAAGTGAAAATATAAAATAAAATACATATATAAAACACAATTAACTTAAAAATTAACACAAAAGACATAAAGTTAAAACCATCATATTAGATGGGTATACAATGACAGTTATATATTCTAGTTAATACATTGTAATATAAATATAGGGTAGGAGTTTCCAGTTCCCACATTCTGTTGTAGAAGGAATTTCCATCAAGTGAGATTAATATGTATATCACTTGAAGGAAACTCCCTCGTGTCATACAGTGGATTTTCAAGTAACCAGCCACGAACCCTGCCCTTAAACACCTTATCGGACAATAGTTTATACCCATCCGGGAGTTTATTGTATACTATTAATATACATAATCGGTCGACTAAAAATTGCATGTCACCCCCAGACTTATTTACGAATATTTTCCTTTACAATATCCAAACTATTTAAAAACGAAAGTCAGAGAATTCAAGGTGTCTTGTTTTTCAAATTAATATTTTTTTTAGAAAATATGCGATAATTGTTTTGAGTAGTTTATATGCGTAAAAATGTTAAAAAATCGTAACTCTAAAATTACAGTAGGTAGCTAGCGAAACGCGGTTTTCAAATTAAGATTAGGAATAATATTTGCAACAAAATTTGTAATAACATCAAAATCAGTAAAAGTCGCAGTTTTCGAGATATAAACATATTTTAGTATGGGCGGCTATACGTGCCACCCGGCGCCAATTTTTTTTTGTTTTATTTGTGTTGTTATGGGCTTCCTAAAATAATTATTTTCATAAATAAGGTTAAATAATGCATTAATACCATTTTAACATAAATAAACCTAGTTTCAAGAGTATTATTAATTAAATAATTTAATTTAACCAGATAATTTTGTTTTCGATCGTGTTATTTTAATAACCCACAATGAAAATGAACCTGTGCAGCTTTTAGATATCGCAATTGCCAGAGTTATTGATATGTTTTAAGTAGTTGTGCAACAATTTCACACACAAAATCTAGCCTGTAATAGCCAATAACCAAAATATAACGTCGAATAAATTATTCGATTGCTTTAATTACCTAATTTAAACCATATGCTAAAAAGGTAAATACTTTTTTTTTGTTTCAGGTTCATGAAAATAAATATAGAGTAATATTATGTTTTTAGAAAGCTCATAATAAGTACAAAACATAAACATGGTATCCCATTTAAAACAGAACGAACCAGTAAAAAACTAGTGACGTCACTTGATTCTACGTGGAAAACTCTATGGGACTCCATGTAACATCCATAGTTTTATAAAAAAAAGTAACAGTAATATTATACTATTACTCAGCGTGTAAAAGACCATACCATAACGTGATAGACTGATGCTTGCAAAACTAAAGCAGAGACAGGGATAGAACATGACATATATAAAATTCATACCAATAAGCATATGTTTCCGTTTTCAGGTGCTTAATGGTTCGGAGTATTTAGTTTTCGGCCTAAATACTCCGAACCAATGGGCACCTACCCCAGTATCTTTCAGGCAGAAATTTAATACCAACTGAAAGCGGAACTGAAGAATCTGAAAGACTCTATCCGCAACTTGGAATGGGTGTCCTCCAACGGTCTAAGACACTCGAAAAAGTTCCTCAGAACTGAGACCGAGAAAAATCAAAGGTTTTCCTTGATTTAAGTAAAAACAATATTCAGATTGTCACGAATATTCAGATTGTCACGGGGTTTCTAACAGAACACTGTCTCCTCAACGAACACCTCTGTAGACTGAAGCTGAGAAACAACGGCGAATGCAGATTCTGTGAGGAAAATGGGGAAACACCAGAACACCTTATCACTGATACGGCTGATGTCGAGGATGGAGAGCTGACCTCTCTGGAGCCGTCTCAGATACTGGCTTTTGTTAAAGCCCTTAGACTGTATGATGAGTTATAACTCATTATATCTCAAGAAAGGGGAACACACAATAGATATATAAGGTCGCGGTGATTAACTCCCCTCCTAAACATTCTACATTCTACACACGAAAATGGGAACCCTATACATATTTTAGAAAGAAATAGACTAATTTAAAACTATTAACAAAAATATAAACGGTAACTCTAGAAAATGTATTGTTTAATGAATATTTTGTTTATTTACTTAATATTTTTCTTTTTTACTTTTGGCTGTTGTGGAAGATATACACCTTAAAATGCGGAGTATATATCTTACACCTCAGATAAGTCATTAGAGAAAATTGCCTTATTTTAAATTAAATTATCATAAATTTAATTCTTCTGCTTCCCAGTGGCAACCACTTTAATGCGGAACTCAGTAACCTGGAAGACTCTACCCTCAACCTGGAAAGGAAATCCTACAACGGTCTAAGATACTCAAAGAAAATTTTCAGGACATCAACCAAGCAAAATCAAAGATTTGCTTTGATTTCGGTAAGAACACTAACTTTTCTGGTTGTGGCGGGGTTTTTAACAGGACACTGCCTCCTCAATGAACACCTCAGTAGAGTGAAGCAACAATGAATACAGATTCTGTGGGAAAAATAGGGGAACACCAAAATACCTCATCACTGAGTGCGCCGAGACGACAAACATTAGTTCCATAAACTTTGGTTCGACTGATATCGGCGATGGAGAGCAAACTTGTGTAGAACCGTCTCAGATACTGTTTTTTGTCACAACATTCAACGATTTCAAAGGTAGTAAAGATTCAAAAATTTTAAGCTACTATCGGTTGTGATCATTTTTAAACGTTTCAGGAGGCATATAGTATATTTTATATCTTTTCCCGTCATCAGAAACAAAATAACACAAACAACCAAATTATTTAAAATATCTACATACAAGTATTCAAGAAGATTATAGTTTTTAGAAGATTCGTCTATCATAAACCGTTGACGTTCTGTTGAAATGGCATTATAATAAAATAATATATATATAATTAGAAAGTTAACTATATATATTTCCCAATTTAAACATTTGTAAAATACTTTCCTATCAGGTAAATATTAGCAAGCTAAGCAAGTAGGTAGATACCTAAAGTAGTAAGTAGTATATTATTTATATTGTTATTAAAGTATGATCTCACGTTTTTGTTACTCTGTATGACAAGCCTTCCTAACGTTGAACGTGTACCGTTGGGCTTGGCGGACATGAAAATGACCACCGTTTTTTTTGCAATTATTTTTATTTATAAAAAATGAATTTATTAATACTTAGCTTCACGCATATTGTTAATAGAGCATTATATCATAGGCAAATCTATAGTTGATTTGCCTATCTATCTTATTTAAAATACCTTTTTTGTTACGTTTATGTACCTACAATTTCCTGTCTCACAATGTAGCGTTTGTGTCCAGGAAGGGTTCAATTTTCATAGATGTCGATTTTCGAAAGAAATCAGAACATGAATATTATTTCATATATTTTTCATTTTATTGATTTTATGGAAAGCACTGTTTATTAAAATGTTGTATCCTATGTTATAGGGCTTGTTTCTCTCTACAATTTGCTCTCACAATGTACCGTTTGTGTCCAGGAAGGGTTCATAGTTTCATAGATGTCGATTTTCGAAAGAAATCAGAATATGTATATTATTTCGTATATCTTTTATTTTATTGATTTTATGGAAAGCACTGTTCATTAAAATATTGTATCCTATGTTATAGGGCTTGTTTCTCTCTACAATTTCCTGTTTGACAATGTACCGTTTGTGTCCAGGAAGGGTTCATAGTTTCATAGATGTCGATTTTCGAAAGAAATCAGAACATGTATATTATTTCGTATATTACATAAAACAAAATACACAGAATACACAAAAAATGATTTAAAAGTTCTAGTTCTTTGTTCCTACTACTCTAGTGGCGGAAATTAACTGTTACGCTCAGTTGGCTCTGACTCGGTTGGCTAGATTTTGCCACGCCCACTCGGTACCTACTGGGCGAGTATATAAACGCTCAACTTGTAGATTGTACTTTAGTTTATAATCATCTGCTGATGATGCTAACGTGATTAGCGAAACGCGCGTCCAGTGTAAAAGTAAAAGTGTTTTGGTGTATTGTGGTGATTTAGTGTAATTTTATTTTGCTGTGTAACACCAAAGGTTCCAACCCTCAACTGTAATATACAATTAATTTGTTTACACAAAGAAAATATTTTATAATTTTATTGTGGGTTGAGTGTGAATAGCTATGTAGCTAGACTTCGTCCATATAATTTCATTTTTGTTAATAAAGACCTTTATGATTATTTTTATTAAAAACCGGAATTATTATGGGATTCTGAAATTAAAAATTACTACTTAATAGGAAGTTTGACACCGGAAATTAAATTTTACAATTACATTCTTAGAAATAAATATACCGGGTGTTTCTGAAAAGTGGTTCACTTCTATAACTTTTTTAATTTCTTAGATAAAAAACGAGATATGGTATGTTAGTATAGGACATAAATCAGGATTGATCGACGTTTTCATATATTTTCGGTCACTACCTATTTCACCGGAAATGACAACAACTTTTGATTTAAATGGTACCCTCGGTATTTTTTTTACCGTATATGATAGAAAATGACATTCTAAATAGAATGATATATTATATGTCAACTTTTGATATTTTCAATTTAAAAATGGCCATAAATAATCGTAACGACAATTTTACACCAAATACCAAGTATATGGTACCAAATTATTCGTAAAAAATGCTTTTTCCAAATATGCTGAGCCAGCCTCGTACCATTTGAAAAATTTGAGTTATCATTAAAAATACGATTTGGGCATCTTTTAAACGGCCATGAAAGGATACGAAAAAAAAATTTTGAAAAATGTGTTTCCAAAGTTCTTTGATGACAAATTAATAGTTTTAACTTAGTCTTGGCACTCTAGACTGAAATTTAAAATGCTATTTTTAATTAATTCAAATTGTCTAAAATTGATGTATGGTATGTCATTCTATTCAGAATGTCATTTTCTATCAAATAAAAAAAGTACTTAGGATACAATCTAAAAATACAAAGTTGTAGTCATTTCCGGTGAAACAGGAAGCGACCGGAGATAATTGAATACGTCAATCAATCCCGATTTATGTCATATACTAACAAACCAAATTTCGTTGTATTATCTGAAAAAATTAAAAAGTGAGCCCCTTTTGAGAAACACCTGGTAGAATCGGCTGAAAATGAATAAAGGTCTTAAAAATACACTATAACGAATAATCTACCAAAAGACCCCTGTAACCCTCCGCCTGCTATATTGATTTTTCAACAAAAGTTCTTAAACTGTTTACCGGTTAATTTATTTAATAAAATGCTTGCACTCGAAATCTGGGCACACGAAAAAACAGCGACTACCTAAACGCATCCTAGATCTATAGAGCAAAATGGTTGTCGCATTCTTCCCCGCACCTCAATCCTCGGGACCGATGCGATGGGCTGTGCCGTCGTTTACGACCTGCTGCTACGAGTATATGTATAGTGTGAATTATATATGTTCGCGAACGTTTTGTTCGAGTAGCTTGGACGCGGCTTTACATTAAAAGTGAAAAAGCAAAAAAAAACAGAACATACAGTGGACGTTTACATGAAAAATTGAAAGAGCTAAAAAACAAACTAATTGACAGAGCACATAGAGTATGTTTTATGTACTGAATTTCAAAAATTCAGAAGCAAAGTGAAAAACATTGTTTACACAGATTAAATATGCTCCATGAAGGATATTCAACTCCAGGGACTTTGCAGAATAAAACTACAAAAAAAAACTGTCGATGCTTTCGGTGACACTTTTTTAAGCCTCGTGACAAAGCACGCTTAAATATGCTTTTAGTCGAAGAACTGAGGCTTAAATAACACATATTGAGAGTGGCATGAATGGAAATTTACTAAAATTTACTATAATCAATATTGACAGAAGCGCAGGCACAAAGTTATTGCGAATATTCCGTGTGTCTATAAATTACCCTTAAGTGCACGTATATTGACTATGGAAGTGTAATTTCCAACATTGTTAAGTGGATGAGATAAGTAAACAAAATTATACGAGATTAGCTATTTAGCCTGTTGAGCAAAGCTCAGGATTCTATTAATAGGTGTTTACATAAAGCTAACTTGGAGTTAATAACTCACGGCTTTTTTATACATTTACAGGGTGATCTGTATTGCATTCGGCAATATATTCTGCAGATAAAAATAAGTTTATAGAAAGTTCCTACAAATTTATGTTCTAAAATGCTTCTATAGTTTTGGTGCATTCTCCTCCGGTGCTGTCACCATCGGTGCTGCCACCAAACAAATGTATACAAATAAACGGGTTTAAATAGCAATAGCTAGTATACGAAAACAAATTTATATAATTACTAGCGTGTACCAGCGACTTCGTTCGCGTCGAATTAATCATTTATTTTGTAATGGTGATGATAAAGCAAAGCAAGAATTTCCATTAACATACAAACTGGATAAAATTTTCTCACATTTATGTCAGCATGAGAAAAAACAATATGGCGATATTATTATATAACTTGGTAATATTTGAGGGGTAGTTTCATCTCGTTGGAATTTGACTTTAGAAAAATCCGTTTGCCAAACATAAGCTTTTTACGTCAAGCAGTTTAAGCAGAATCGTGATTAAGAAATTACCCAACTTTTTGGAACACTCTGTATGATTTTTTTAAAAATTTCAAAATATGTAAAAAAACCAAATAAATTATGCTTCTTCGAGCGTTTTCCCGAAAGACTACCCGTATTATAAATAACAAATATTTTAATATTTGAGGGGCGTTTTCACCCTCTTGGAATTTGAGATTCGAGAAACCCCTCCTTATCGAACCTCTACACCCCACAATTAATCCGTAAGCAGAATCGTGATTACTCAATGGTCATATTTTATGAAACACCCTGTATAAATTTATAAAAAATCTTAAAATATGTAAAACAACAAAATAAAATATACGTGTTTAAGAGTTTTTCCGCTAACCGGTTTTTAAATAAAAAATATTTTAATATTTGAGGGATAGTTTCACTCCCTTAGAATTCGAGTTTCGAAAAATCCCTTCTTATCGAACCTCTACACCCTAAAGTCAATCTGTTTTCCAAAAATCAGCTTTTTACGTCAAGCGCTTTAAGCAGGATCGTGATTAATTAATGACCAGATTTTTCGAAACACCCTGTATACATTTTTAAAAAATCTTAAAATATGTAAAAAAACAAAATAAAATATACGTGTTTAAGCGTTTTCCCGAAAGACTAATCGTTTTATAAGTAACAAATATTGTAATATTTGAGGGGTGGTTTCACCCTCTTGGAACTGGAATTTCGAAAAATCCCTTCTTATCGAACCTCTACACCCTATTTAGAATCAACCTGTATGCTAAAATTGAGCTTCTTACGTTGAGTGGTTTCAGCAGGATCGTGATTAATCAGTATGTCAGTCACTTAAGGATTTTATATATTAGTATAGATTGTTCTAAAAGTGTTCTAGAAGTATAATTTGGGGAAATTCTAAAAAAATAAATAAAACGTAAATATTTTGATATCTTCAGAAGGTAACCAGTATTAAAATTAAACATTCTCTAATCCAATGTGAATTCATCATAAATGCAAAACCTCTAGCTAGGGGAAGGAGACTCAAACCTCAAAATCTTTTTAAATTATTTATATCTAAAAATTATTTATTTTTGTTAAATGGAGTAACATGTTTCGGGAATACTTACTTCCCATCAACAGGTCCAAAAGATAAAATAATCGTAAAACACAGTCAAACTAGGTAAATATTTTTGAGAGTCACAAAACAAAAAATGAAAAATTATTACAATTATTTGATCACAGATATGCTATGGTATGCCAAACGCTAAGTTGAATATTAAAACTACTAAATTACAATTACAAATGACAGCAATAGTCAGTTTATACTATCCAATAACAAGAAGAGTAACAAAAACATGTTCTGAAGGAAAGGAGGAAAATTCAAATTTAGGTGAGAGGAGTCAAATTGTCTATGGTAGTATATCTTAATGGTAGGATACCAGAATATCATAATACCAGATGTATTAATATCTAATAATTAAGATATTAATAATAGTGAACAAGAAACGATGAATCAGTGAAGTCATGGTAGGTTTTGGAAAAAAGTTGCTTTTGACGTAATAGTATAAACGTCAAATTGTTATTAATTCAACATTTTGATAGTCTTAGCAGCATTCTTTATCTTTTGATTGATTTTTCAAAATGCCAACAACTTCAACTACTTTAAATAATAAAGGCATTTTGAAAAAGCATTTAAAAGATAAAAAACGCTGCTAAGACTATCAAAATATTGATCTAATAACAATTTGACGTTTATACTATTACGCAAAAAGCAACTTTTTTCCAAAGCCTACCATGACTTCACTGAATCATCGTTTCTTGTTCACTATTATTATTTATTATCTTAATTATTAGATATTAATACATCTGGTATTATGATATTCTGGTATATCGGCGATTTTAAAATAAACTAACTGTTTCTATCTTATTTTTTTGTTAGAATGGGCCTAAACAAGAGGGTTACTGATACTGTATTGTAAAAATAAGGTAATTAACGGCTAATTTCTTGATATTTATTATAATTTTACTAATATCTTCGGTTTGAAAGAAGATATCAAGATGCGGTTTTCGTTGACTTTTTAAATTTTTACTACTCTTTACTATCAGCTAAAATAACACATACTATCGTATTTATTTTTTTTTGAAAAAACGTGCTATGTTTGTTAAATTGTAAGAAAGCGCCCCCTAGCGTCTACGTTCAAAACCTTATTATTATTATTTTTATGGTATAATATAGAGTAAGAAACGCTCTTTTAAACGAGCCCTCGTTTGTTGGATTCTGATCATCCAGTCCGGAGTTATTAATATTTAAATAAAAACAGATCTAACCTTCCCCCACCACTTTATTTTAGCAGATAGGGAAAAATGGTTCTAACAAAAAAAATCCAAAATTTACTGAAGATTATGAAGCTATTATTTTTATAGTACCCATTATCTATGAGTAAAGGTTGTCGCCCACTAGACCGCGCCATGTGGAAATTTCTTTTGTCTGCTTGCCATGTATTTAAATGGACCAACGCACATTAGAGCGCGCAGCGCAGAAGCGCGCCGCGGGATTTCCGTCAAGAAGTCGGAAGACTTCTCTAGCAACTTTTTTCCGTCTCCCGCGTTTCGGCGCGTTGCAGTGTGCGTACTCACAAGGGAAATAATTTTGCATTCGAGTCATTTCAGTTGGCTTTTTGACTAGGAACTAGTGATATGTATCAATGGCAGAATTGTATTTTTAAAGGATATATGATATTTTTTTTAGTCTTCCCTCACTAGAGACAGATGGACGAAATGCCTTTCTATCAAAGATTTAATATAATTGAGGGGTGTAGAGGAAAAACTGGCAATCTCCACTTTTTAACAAAAGTGACAATCTCCAATCTTTAAATTCTAATTACCTAAATATATAAAAAAGATCAGGATTTTTTTTGACCACATAACTAATATACACATCAGAATAAATAAGAATTATCAAAAATATTTGTAATTTGTCTCTTCTGAAAAAATATGATGAGTAGATATACCCGGTGTTTTTTCTTCTAAAACCCTCAATTGAGGAGTGCGTAAAATGTTTCCTTTATATTTTGTAATACTGAAAAAAATGAGTTTGGCTTTTAATAAATCTGGAAAAAGATGGTAAAATTCTCCAAACTTCTTTCTTTTTTTGTTAATCGTGTGAGTCCAAACTTTTCCTCTTCCTCTGTTAGAAGAGCACAAAAAATACGCTTTCATCCATACTTGAACTCATTGCTTTAAAAACTAAACTACAGTTAGTAAAAAACACTTCGACTATAACTAAATAGCGTTGCCGCGTCTCAAAAGCGCGCTATAGTGGGCGCAGTCCCTTCGCAGCCGGAAAAAATTCTCTTCCCAGCGCCGCGCCGCGCAGCGGTCTAGTGGGCGACAACCTTAAGACATGTCACATTGCAGAACGGATAAACAATTGAAATTTTAGCTACAATAGCATTATAACAAATAAGTCTATGTAGAACGAAGCATTTCCCATAGCCTTCTATACCATTTTTTATTACGCTCCAAATATCAAACCGCTTGTCTCGTCTATTGTAATAAATAATTGAAGACAGCATTGTAGACATAATCAAAGAGGTAATGTTATGTTACTTTGAGATACTCGTAACATATAATTAATTATAATATAAGACATAAATATTACGATAAAATATAAATCACGTTCAACGTTATTTTCCGTGTTTCTGACTGTTTGCCTGCATTATTATAAACACGTTTTCATCTCTGAGCTAGCAAAGGAGTGGAAAATTAATAACTAAACTTTCTAGAAATAGCTTCAAACGAATTCTAATCTGTTGCCTTGATATAGGTATAACAGTAGAAGCTTTATCGATGCAATTATGAACTGAAAATAATAAACAAACGGTTAACTGCAAGTGGATAGTTAATAATAGTTTATAAGAATCGAAAAATAAACACATTGTACATGCTTTCTAAGTATATGTAGATACAGGGTGGCCCATCGAAAACGTTCCGCAAGGTATAACGGCCAGGGTAATTTTTTTTTCAGAAAATTCAAAAACACGTCAATTTTGTTTGTGAGGGGGACAACTTTTGCCCCAAAAATGATTGCAAAATCTTCAACCCTCTAAGCGGGGGTGTCATCCCCCAACCTTTTTCAAATGGGAAAGGGGATCAAGTGGTACCGCAATGAAAAGGGCTTTTTATTCTCTATACTTTCACGCTTCGTTTTTGAAAATCGGTCTAGTCATTGAGAAAATATGAAGGATTGAAATTTGAAAAGTTTATTTAAACATTTATCAGACCAATTTGCTGTTTTTTCTTATTATTTCTAGATGTTTACGCATTTTTTCACTTGCCACAAGGTTGAACGATCAGGTGCGGCAGTTGCTAGAGAGCTGTTCTGTGACTTGTGCGTTGAAGTTCTTCTCAATGTCGTTAAACTTTTTTAGTAAAAGTGGAAATAATCAAACTTTATTTTAAAAATAATGAATGTAGCAATCGGGTTCCGCAGATATTCAATGAATGCCATCCTGAAAAACACCTTTATGGCAAAATTGTGCGCGAGTTAGTAGCAAACTT
Organism: Sitophilus oryzae; assembly: GCF_002938485.1. Classification (NCBI taxonomy): domain Eukaryota; kingdom Metazoa; phylum Arthropoda; class Insecta; order Coleoptera; family Curculionidae; genus Sitophilus; species Sitophilus oryzae. The sequence goes on along the minus strand of NW_022146184.1, from coordinate 2,021,691 downwards.
TCGCGAAACTGGTTGCGTTATGAATAAAAAGAGGCAGAGGGAAAACCCTGTAGTAAATGAAGTTATGGAGGTATTCGTATTGGGCCAAGTTGCCATGGATAATACGCTGAGTACAAAAAAATTAGCCAATGCAAAATTAGCCAGCATGAATCGTACCAGTGTCCAAAGGATATTAAAAAAACACAAGTTCCACCCGTATAAAATTCAGTTGGTACAAGAACTCAACGAAGACGATTTTGATCGTCGCTTGCAATTTTGTGACACTGTGAGTGGAGTGGCGAATGATAATAATTTCCTATTTAATGTGTGTTTTTCGGATGAGTGTACTTTCTTTTTGAACGGTGTAGTTAATCGGCATAACTGTCGGTACTGGGCTGAGGAGTTTTTCACGAGGTGCATACACAAAACCATCAGAAATTGAACGTGTGGGCTGGTATTTTTGGAAATTCTATTTTGGGTCAGTTTAACGATATTGAGAAGAACTTCAACGCACAAGTCACAGAACAGCTATCTAGCAACTGTCGCACCTGATCGTTCAACCTTGCGGCAAATGAAAAAATGCGTAAACATCTAGAAATAATAAGAAAAAACAGCAAATTGGTCGAAGGAATTTATCCTTATCATTTACTCTGATAAATGTTTAAATAAACTTTTCAAATTTCAATCCTTCATATTTTCTCAATGACTAGACCGATTTTCAAAAGCGAAGCGGGAAAGTATAGAGAATAAAAAGCTCTTTTCAATGCGGTACCACTTGGCCCCCCTTCCCATTTGAAAAAAGTTGGGGTTTGACACCCCCGCTTAGAGGGTTGAAGATTTTGCAATCATTTTTGGGGCAAAAGTTGTCCCCCTCACAAACAAAACTGACGTGTTTTTTAATTTTTCTGAAAAAAAAATATCCTGGCCGTTATGCCTTGCGGAACGTTTTCGATGGGCCACCCTGTATATATTTTATGGGAAGGTGAAGTTAATCACTGCGACCTTATAGATCTATTGTGTCCTTTCTTGAGCTATAACTTATCATATAGTTCCAGGGACTTGAAAAAAGCCAGTATCTGAGAACTCTAAAATTTCTACTTACTCTTTTAATACCTGCCAATTAGCCAGGAAAGCCTTGGTCTGATTTTGTTGCATACTTGAAATAAAAAAATATATATTAAACCTATATAAATATAAATATATTTAATAATAATGTGATTCCCATTTTATGACAACAAATAAACCAACCTTAAAGTTTATTTGTTATCATAAAATGTATAATAATTCTAATGATAAAAATTCTATTTATTTTTATAAAAACTTCTTGAATTAAGTCAGAATAGTATATATTATGGAAATAATTAATTCTCTATTAATATTATTTTTATGCTGAATAAAATTATCAATCGCCACCTTTCAATTAAATGTTAATATATTAATTATTAACATAATAACTTATGTAACAAGGCTGTATTGCAACTATTTATTATTTTTTTCAACATACTTGGAATGTTGTTAAGCTTTGATTGAAAATTGATTGATTGAATATCCTGTTTTAACTTAAAAACAACATATCACACCATTGCGTCCTTCTAAACGTGCAGACATTGATAGCAATTTATTTTAGAAACTAATATTTGAATTTGAATGAGGTTTGGGGTGCTTATGTTTTGGTAAGACTGGACTGCCACAAAAAAAGACAAAAACTTATTTATTATTTTGATGGATTAGACTACCTCCCCTGAAGTAACTACACCCACTCCTACATAATTATTTTAAATTCCATCTGATTTTTTTTGTAAAATGATCCTTCTACTATTCACTACATTTTTTGTATACCATCGAAAACGTTCCGCAAGGCATAACAGCCAGGGTTTTTTTTCAAAAAATCCAAAAACACGTCAATTTTGTTTGTGAGGGGGTTTTGCCCCAAAAATGATTGCAAAATCTTCAATCATCTAAGCGGGAGTGTCATCCCCCAACTTTTTTCAAATGGGAAGGGGGGTCAAGTGGCGTCTCAATGAAAAGGGCTTTCTATTCTCTATATTTCCCCACCACTTCGTTTTTAAAAATCGGTCGAGTCATTTTGAAAATATGAAAGATTGAAATTTGAGAAGTACTTTTTGAAAAAACGCATAAATTGAATTAATTAAAAAACTTATCTTATTAATGAAACAAATGCTGAAAGTGTTGCCCGTCAACCTCCATACAGTAAAAGAAACTATTTTCAATCCGTTCTAGAACATTCTGAAGAATTTGCGGGGTCACTTTGCGACAAACATCAATAATTCGTCTTCGCAGGTCTTCTAATGAGGCGGGTGGAGTGCTATACACTTTACTTTTTATGTCTCCCCATAGAAAAAAGTCTAAAGGAGTCAAGTCTGGTGACCGGGGAGGCTACTCAATTGCACCCCTTCGTCTTATCCACCGAACGGAAAAGTTATTGTTTAAATAATTACGCACATTTTGAGAGTAATGTGGAGTTGCACCGTCTTGTTGAAATATTAGTTCTGTTTTAACGTATCCAGGATTGTTCTCTATGATGTCAGTTAGGGATGGGTCGATGGTATTTTCCAGTAAATCCAAGTACATATCACCTGTTAGATTTCCAGGAAGAAAAAAAAGACTCACAATAGAATTTCTAAAAATACCAGCCCACACTTAATTGCACCTCGTGAAAAACCCTGGGCTTGCCCTCAGCCCAGTACCGACGGTTGTGCCGACTAACTACACCGTTCAAAAAGAAAGTACACTCTACCTAACCTGATCGTTCAACCTTCTGGCAAGTGAAAAAAATCGTAAACATCTAGAAATAATAAGAAAAAAACAGCAAATTGGTCGAAGGAATTTATCCTTATCATTTACTCTGATAAATGTTTAAATAAACTTTTCAAATTTCAATCCTTCATATTTTCTCAATGACTCGACCGATTTTCAAAAACGAAGCGGGATATTATAGAGAATAGTCAGCCCTTTTCATTGCGGTACCACTTGACCCCCTTCCCATTTGAAAAAAATTGGGGGATGACACCCCCGCTTAGAGGGTTGAAGATTTTGCAATCATTTTTGGGCACCTAAGGCACGTACATGTAAATAACGGACTGTAAGAAGAAGATTAAACAAAGCAATTCTTATGTCAAGAAGCCTACTTTGGAACCAACAAAAAACATAGGCATGATTTTAATGTCAAAATTACGAAAAAATGCTAGTGTCTTCTTCAAAAGCGAATATCTCCAACAAAAATAAAACGATTGAGATGAACAAAAAAAACTATCTAGAAACGATGTACCTAAATTCCTTGCTATCTTAACATATTCCACAGGGTGTTTCAAACTTTCACCAAAATATTAACATTTTGTATTCCCTCATATAATTGACAGATGGAAACTTTCATTTTTAATTAAGAAAGAGACGCTAAAATGTCAAATATTTTCTTATAAAATCATCTACATATTGCTCATAAATCAAAATTTTAAGTTGTCTGTTTTTCATGCGTTTTTGTGTATTTTGTTGTTGCTGAACACTAAATGTTCAAACTTCCAACTGTAATCTGCTATTGGTTAAAAAATACAAAATATTATTCTTCATCTAGATGGCCGAAAATTGGTATACTTATATAAAATTAAAAAAGAAAGAATATTTTCAGATAAAGATTTTCAAAAGTCGACAAATAAACTCGCTTTTTAGGTATATTTTTTTAAATGTCAAATGTTGCAGGTACCCCATTACAGCAGCAATATTTATATTATGTGATTTTTAATATATTTTAAAGCAAAAACTAGTTCAAAATTAAAACTTGAACAAAATCAATAAAAAAGATCCAAAATGATGCGGACATTACCTTTCTGTATGTGTGACTGTATTCTTATTCACAGCAAAACCAAAATTCGGCAATTTTTATAAAAAATAATACAAAACTTGATTATTTCTGGTATTTCCATACGATTCGAAGAAACAACTGGTACTTCTCGAGTCGTTCTCCGCGAAATCGTCCAGAAGCGCAACGGGTCCGCCCAGGACGTCGACCCGTCCTTGACACCATGGTGTCATCGCCCACGATTTTCGTACCGTTGGGCACTGTCCTGCTCCGTGGTCGTACGGTGAAATATTTTATCGTACCCAGGGTAAACGGTCGCTATTTTCGATCTCAGGCAACGTGCCAATCCCTTTGGTTTTTTTTCGAGATTGTTTCAGCGGTTTTTGTAAGCAGGTGAATCAGACTTACTTTTGGAAGAATATAGTCAGGGATATACCGATCTGGTAATCGAAACTGCGTGGTCTGGATTTTACCAGTGATGTAGACAGCTTAAATAAAAAATCAAATGCATTAAAAAGAGATAAAAGTTTGGTTGATACATTTCTTCTAAATGACATAGTATCCGCAGTTTTCACCTCTATTCATTATTATAACAGAGTGTCATGTCTGCTATTGCCAAATAAAAGGCACTGTGTTTTGGGGATATTTTGTACTACCATATGATCGAATAAAAACGGCGTCAGTGATGAAATGAACATCGATGACATTTCCCATATAAATTTACAGGTAAAATGACAGCGATCTTCATTTCATAGTCATCGCTGACGCCGTTTTTTTTTCGATCATACGGTAGATCATGGGAACATCTATCTAATGCACCACGCGTCCTTTTCACGTGTATCACAATTGAGTCTGACTCTGTTTCACTAAATATTAACGTTGTATCGTCCGGCATACATGATAGTATATTCATTAGTTATATTTGGTATTTCGTTAGTATATAGAAGATAGAGTAGGGGACCCAGGACAGATCCCTGAGGAACACCCTTTATAATGTTTTCTTTTTTTGATAATATAGGTCTCCCATAAACATGCCCCTCTCTAATACTTGCTGTGTACAATCCTCTAAGTGCAACTTAATTAGTTTCAAAGTAAAGTAAAGTAAAGATTTCAGTTAACGTCTCCTTTTTGCTGCCAGGGCTAATCTGGACGAGGCCTACTTTGTTTACGCGGAATCCGAACCGCGGTCCTCGGCCATATCATGGTCAGTGGCCTACCGACTTAGGAAGTGTCTAAATTAACTCTTACTCACGGGATATCCGATCTCATCCGGCCTCGAATCGGCGTGAATGAGCAGTGGGTATCAGTAGATTTTACACTTTTCCCTTGGACAACAGCACGATACAGAGTTTCGAACCGGTCGCCCGTCCATCCACCAGTATTGCCTTACATCGCTTAACTTCGGTGGTCTAATGGGAACCGGTATTTCAACGTAGCTATGCCGTTGCCCCTAAATTAAACCTCTCATACCATATATATTCAAGATTTTGTACGGAGAGCTGACTGTGTGAGTGATTTACACTGTCAAAAGCTTTTGAGAGATCTATCGACATAGCCATGGTAATATGTTAATCATTTTTTATCCACTAAGGTTTAGCTTTATTGTATTCATTATTAATTCTGTAATTATAAGTATTTCAAATAGAAAATCCCCCATACTTTTGAAATCTTCCTTACTATTTTTTATAAATTTAAAGAATAAAAAATCGACTAAATAGTTCATTATATTATCATGAATACGATATAAGACCTTACGCTTAACTTGTCAGCTTACTATATATTCGTGATTCGGTTGAGAAATTCGTGATTATAATGGATATTGTATGGAAATGCGTATCATGATGCTGAATGGCGTAGAATATAAACGTACAGAAATAAAAACTGCATTTACATAGCATTCCAGCATTACCTGTGGCGCTTTACTCACTTTTCAAATATTATAAAAACTGATATTCTAAACGGAAATATTTAAGGCAAAATTATGCAAAATTTTTATACAGAGTGTTTCAAAAATCATGTTCCATCTCTCATGGTGTGATTCCTCACGTCGTAAAAATAAGATTTATATTTTATTACAATATAGACCCGATTCGGCTTTGTTTCGTGGCTACAGTGGTTAAAGTCTTAATTTTTTTCAGATTTATTATAATTTTATTCCAAGTGCTTTTAGCGATTTGAATGAAATTTTGAGCGTCATAAGTGCCACATATTTTAATGCTAAAAAAGTGTCCATAGATTTATCAGGGACGTGCATATGAGTTGCCTATCACTAGAATATTTTTTCTAAAAAAAATGTGCGCCACTGACTTTGTTTTTCTTGTTAGCACATTTGTGTAGGCCATGTAATGCTGATTCAAATTTGTCATTTGATATTATTAACCTTCATTCAGAACATCGAAATCAGTGGAATAAATTAGTAGTTTCAATTAGTCGTACTTAGAGAAGTTTGTTTACCTAATTTTAATGTAAGCATTCAGAACGTCATAATTAGTGGTAGTAATTTTCAACTAGAGTGGAAAAAGTTAACAAACTTTTGACTTTTCCACTAATTATACTTCAAAATTTGCAAAGTCCAGCCAGTAGTGTCTATAGGAAATAATTGTTTTCTTAAGTAAGTTACTTAGTTAACCTCGGAAAATGCGGAAAAGTTACCACTTATTCATCATAATTTAGTAAAAATAAATTTCGATTATTAGATATAAAATATTATACGTTTAAATATCATCCTTTACTTTTACTGTGTATTCCAATGTTTACAAATAAAGTTTTAAAATATTTATGTCAAGGATTGGTATTATAAAGTCTACTTCTCCACTTGATTGAATAAAACACCATTTTTAACAACTAGACTGACATGCTGGTAATATTTTTCATTGCAACTCAATTTGATTTCTTACAAATATATTTTGAATCCAATAATTTGTTTTATTTTAATGTCTTAGATTTCTGACAATACACGCTCTATTAAGTACATTTTTTATTTTTTTAATACAAATTTAACTGGACTTGCTGATCCGGGCTGATCAGTAGTTCCGGTGTTAAGGATGCTTCACGCTACACCGTAACGTGTCCGAGCCGTGCGTCGGTGAAGACACGGCCAAACATTGTCAAGTGTTCTTTACACATATACATTCATGCCAGGCCGAGCACGATCCGAGCTTCGCCGGAACTCGTCCGTGCCCCGTCCCAGAAATGTCGGCGTACATTTTTTTCTCGGATCCGCTCCGTTCCCGCCACGTTGCGGAAAGCATGAATGTACTTTTCCTGGTGCCCCGACTGCAATCTGCAGTTATGGTATAAACAAAGTACACTTTTTATCATGTCTGTAGTAGGTAGTGAATCTTACAGCAGTATTTAATGACAGGGAATGCATAAAACTGGACAATGAAAGGATGTAATGAAAAAGATAGGTCCTGCATCTTGCCCTTTGAGCAGGTGTTGTTCTTTCTTCATCAACTGTAATTGGTACCAATTCCACTTGCGAGAACTTTGGCATTGTTCGTATTAAATCTTCGTGTGTCTATGGGGCTGTGTTTTATAATATACTCAGAACTAATACGAGCCCCGTTATCAACTCGGTGTAGCATAAACAGAAGGCCCGGACGTGGCTCGGTGTCTACTTCACGAAACGTGCCCGGCTCGGGTACGGTCCGGTGTACCGTGAATCGTCCTTTAAGGTACGGTTTCGCTGGAGCCGTCAACGGTCGCCGTCCACGGTCGCCGTTGACGGGGCCTACTCGATTCATTGGCATAGTTTCTTTAGCGCGTATCATGGCGTCCGACTTTTCTTCTGGAGTTATAGGGTACTTAACTGCATTAGTTGCCTTCTTTAAATCATTTTCCACTATACTGAGTATAAAGTAAAATTGATCCTTGTTTAATCGAAAAAATTCTCTGAACTTCTTCTCATCGCCTTTCAAATGTTCACTGATTAGTAAACTGAAACTTCCTTCGTTACGTCTTCGAAGCAAATTATTATGAGCTGTCGATGTTTTTCTCATTTTCAAAGATTTTATAATTTCTTCGTCTTCTTCCTCTTCTAAAAGCAAAAGGGCTAATAGTTTTCTCTTCATGATGCACACTAACCGGATGCTGAAGCGCGACTGTTGGCGGCTATTTATAAAAATCTATTAAAAAAAATCAACACTTGGGTGAGCCTTGCAGCAAGACCAAGCCTAGATCCTGCAAAACCATGACCAAGGAAGTCTTGAGTTGAGAGTTATTATCGTTGCCTAAACATAGACGTAAATTATAAAGGTTGTTTCTCACTATACCTTCCGTTTCCATTCCATATCCATTATTCCATATCCGTTCCGTATTTTTTATTGTATGGACGCTATACGTAAGCTTCCGTTCCGTATCAGTTCCATACTTTTTATTGCACAATTTATATCATTACCAAAGTTTTATTTTAAAAATTTGTATCTTTTGAGAAAGGTAATAGATTTAATTGGAAGGTGAAAGAATAAATAAATATCAGCAAAATTTTAACAGAGCTGGTACAAATTAAGAACTTGACAACGCTGTTTCCGAAACGTTTCAGTCGGTCCGCCAAAAAAATGTATGAAAGGAAAGGATATGGAACGGAAAACGGAACGGATATTGTGCATTGTCCTATTCATTTACATGATATAATATTTTATTTAAACGGAAGGGAAACGGAAGGGAGCTGATATGGAAGGTATAGTAAGAATCAACCTTTAATTGGATTATTTTTTATATTATCCACATGTACAATAGACGAACAGACAAATTTCAAAACGATAAATTTCCATTTTTTATGGCCATGTTAAATTATTATTTGACCAAAGAGAAAATATCTGTTAAAATCGACATTTTGTAACAATTTAAGAATTAAGTGTCAGCGTATTAGATATATAGGTATTTATGCAGCTGCTGTTAGAATAGGTTTTTTTTATCGGTGATGTCTTTTTCTTATTTGAAATTACTTTTACTTATACAGGGTGAGTCTTAAATAAGCGCAAATATTTTCAGGGCTAGTAGATCTCGATAAAAGAAACATATTTTCTCTTTACCGTTTTTAAATAAATCTAAAAAAATCGAGATATTTTGAAAATTTCGAAAAAAAAATAAATAAGAACCAGATCCAGATCTTTTCTGGATGTCCTTTCTTGTATATTTAATCTAATACCTATTATCAACAAATTATATTTTTTAACTAAAAACTGAGTATATTTGGCTGAGGTAGCCGACGGTCTGTATAGAGTATAGAAAAACTAAAAAAAATTCCAATTTTTTTTTAAAAAATTGCATATTTTCAAAATTATTTTTCGCAAAAACAATCTCATAATCGTGTTTCTGGGATTGAAATATACTACCCCTAAAAATATTTGCACTTATTTATGACTCACCCTATATGTATTAAGTACTTTTCAACCTTGATTGTCGATCTGAAACCATTGTGATGGTTTTACATATTTTATAAAATTTTCAATAAATATTACCAATATTTGGGTATTTTTTAGCTAAAACAATAGCAAAAAAAGAAAAGAAAAATAGTAATTTAAAAAAAACAAGATTTACAAGTAAAATAATTGCTGCAAATTTTACGTCTAGAGACTGACCTCGCCGAAATTATCATCGATTGTCATTCTCCAGCCGCCTTTAATACCGTTTTTTTCGATCATACGGTATGATAAATACACAAGTTTCTAAAATTGATTCATTCACATTGGTCAATTTTACTAACTAATCACGTTGTTTACATTATGTCAATAGTTACAAATTCGGTTCATTAGTATGTGCGACTATACTCGGCAATTGACATTTATAATAACGAAGTATTGTTACTTTCACGGTCAATTCAAACATATTAAGGGAAACATTCTAATCAGAGTCTGACAATGACCCAATTTAAATCATAATTAATACACTCTTATTGTCTGTCGCCGTATTTATTTTAACACTTTGTAGAATATCTTGGTGTACGGGGTCACCTAATGTTTCGAATAAGCTCCAAATCAGGCTTCTTATTACTAGTGTTATATATGGTTTCCGTTTGGATTCAACAAAGTAATGTTTATAAAGAATAAATTTCATTAAGGTACGTTGCGAGTGCGGTACGGTACGGAGTCATATATTGGACAGACAAAACGTCTTCTACATGCACGACTTGTGCAACATAAGAGACAGTGCAAAAGTAAAAGTGTTTGGTGTACTGTGTTATTTGTTACAAATTTGCTTAATGTCTTTTCTGCCTACTAGTTTGGATTCATTTTGAGACCTACTTTATTGCTGGCTGTATTTAATTCGATAATTTGTGTTTGTGATTCTTCAGGACTATTGGTTATTAGGACTGTCACATTAGCGAATCAGCTTAGATGGTTAAGATATTCTCCATCTATTTTTAATCCTTTGTTGGTACAGTCTAGTTGACGGAAGATTTCTTCTAGTGTTGCTGTAAACAGCTTTGGGAATATTGCGTCTTCCTCTAGTACTCCTTTGCCAGTTGGGAACTCTGGGATTGTTTTATATAGCATTACTCTTGCTTCTTTGTATATAAATTGGCGAGAATTTCTATGTAAGGCCTGGCAATACCTTGATTCGCTAGGACTTCTGTTATGGCATTATGATATAGCGAGTCGAAAGCACAAGTCTATAAAGGCTATGGCTAGTAAAGTTCGTATTATTTTATTCGGCTGATAGTTTCTCTTAGTGTATGTATGTTGTAGCATTTTTTTATAAACATTACCACTGCGAACAGCAGCTTTTCGTTGGTAGAGCAGTCGTGGATAAGGTATTTCACCGGAAAGAAACTGATTAACAATAATAACTCGAAATTATAAATATTGGGCGCCAGGCATGAACAGAGAAAGAAAACACAGTTGTTTATTATTTAAAACTAGTGACTATATTCATTCATGATGTATCCAGATGGTAAATAGCATTGTACAATTTTAATAATTAATTATAGTGGTTATATGTCGAGTAAAGCTATGTATGTAAATAATATTAAATATGTTCTATGAAAAGACTTTGAAAAAATACAATGCGTGTAACGTTATAGAAAATATAAGAAAGGTAGCATTACTTTATTTAAATTGTTAAATTTTATGCGGTGTTAAATCTGCTATGTTGCAACCTGTAGATGTCTCGTTAAGATGAAAGGCGTAATGTAATGAAACCTAAAATCTAAATCATATTGTAACTACTAAATCGACATAAATGTTCTTAATAATCTAACCACTAAATATAGTCTGTACGATATTATTTAAAATGTACGTTAAGTTAAGACTGAAAATCGATTGAAAACCAGAACCTAAATCTACACTTAGCTGTTCTTGAGGCAATCCTGTTTCGAAGAGTAGCCGCGTGAGGTGGGCTCATATCTCTGTACTGTCTGTCGGCGATCCTGTTGACCAAAACAACAAAAGAGGCCAGAATGAGGACACCATGAATCAATACAGCCGTAGCTACTGTCCAGGCTTAGAAATGGGAGCAAAGCAGCATGGGGCTTACGCTGTATCCATACTGTGGCAATATGGGGACACTACCCGTACCTTGGAACACTACTAGGACCTTGGATAATATCCGTAACTTGGACCATAACCTTGGACACAGTCCGTCCATAAGACCCTAAAAATACGAAACTCTTGTTTAAAATCAAACAAGGTCTAATAAACAAAATGAACCTACCTCGAATTACTTCCGAGGGCTCACTAAATAATAACGAACCTGTCCTTTCTTCCATGTGACATTCTGGAGGACAAAAGAAAAGGGACGCCAACGTGCCAGCAAAATACAAATGCAAGTTAGGTTGGGGCATCCGTAACTCTACCCTAAAAATACTCAGTAATAATAACGAATCAAAAAAGATCTCATTTTTACCTGTAACTTCGAAATAGCAGCTGATTCAAATTATACAGCAAGATAGTAGAGGTAGATGGCCGATTCACCATCAGGAGCAGGAGCAGAGCGCACTGCGCATGCGCGTAAATCAGCTAGGAACATGTAAAATACGCTAATAAACAAGAATAAACAGGTTTGAACCGCTTTGAACAGCTTTTGAACAGAAATAAACAGGTATGAACAAAAAATGAACAGGTCTGTTGTTTTAAGCTGAAAAGCGGTTCAAAGCTATTCAAAAGCTGTTCAAAGCGGTTCAAACCTGTTTATTCTTGTTTATTAGCGTATTTTACATGTTCCTAGCTGATTTACGCGCATGCGCAGTGCGCTCTGCTCCTGCTCCTGATGGTGAATCGGCCATCTACCTCTACTCAAGATTTTTATAATTGCAGTTTCTCGAAGCAAGGATTTTTTGATGGTGACAGTCGGACGGTCAAAGCCAAGTGAAGTTAAGCACGGAGAGGCGCCTTGAAACGATGTTGACAGCGCTCCACAGAACAGTGAAACGATAGCAGGGTTGCTGACTAGAGAACGTAAAAATTACGCCAAGAGCGTCAAATAAACTATCCCGCCTGAACGAGAGGGAATCCGGTGATGATAGGCCAGATATCATATATTATATATAAAAAAGAACATAATATCGAACTAAAAACGTTACAATGTGATTAATCGTTCTGAAGCCGCTTATAAAGCCTGCTTGTTCTCGTGTTTGTGCAGCGTCTAGCGTGTTTTGTATTCTGTTGTTTATTATTTTTATCAATATGAATCTTTGTTACGGGTAGTCGGCTTATTGGTTATAATTTCTGATGTCTTCTTTGCTGCCTTTTTTTATGAATTCGAATTATGTTGACGCTATTCCAGTCTTACGGTATGTGTTTCCTCCTTAGACAGCTGGTGTATATATTTGCTAGAATTTTCCAAATTCTCCTACCGGCGTACTTAAGTATTTCAGCTGTTATTTATTTTTCATATCTTGAAGATCCTTTTCTACTTCTCCCACAAGAACTTGTTAAAATAGCGTTATATGTCACTTTTTCAAACATGTCTTTCAAATCTTTCAATTTAATAGATTTTAGTAAGAAGTTTCAAATATGCGCACACAGTTTTTTATAATCGATTTATTCTTAATTCAAACGCTCTATATTTAAAAACAGTAAAACTATGATAAAAATATGTTATAATAGGTATAATTCTTTTTCGGTAAAGCAAAACATTATAATCATAAATTAGGTATACATTGAAGTTAATTACTCTAACAAAGCTTTGAAAGTTATATATCCGTATATCGCGTACTCTCGAGTTACTTTAAATTGCATTTGCCTGGAGTAGTTTGAATACAGATCTGTTATATCATATATGACCGTGCATAAATAAAATTAAACGGGCTCTGGAAATGACAGCTAAATTATTTATTTCAATCGAGTTTACGAGAATATTCGCGGTTGAAATTTTGATGTCCCAGAAATGTAAAACTGATAGATGTTAGAAAATTATTATTTATTTAAATATATTTATTTTCATAACATTTTTAAATATCGCTGCTTGTATTTGGGGAATCAGAAGCTTTAAAAAAATGAAATTAAAAAGCCAGGGCCCGGATTCTGCAACTTAAAAAACGCGCTTTTAGACTCTCAGCGTATACGACGTTAATTTTCGCTTAGTTGGGGCACTTAACTACCGATTTAGGTATTCTCATCTGACGCAGTTAGCGTCTTTAATCTTGCACTAAGCGATTTGAAAACCTTTGGCTGCCTTAACAGCGTTTTCAGATGGAGCGGAGCGTCCGCGACTGAGCGTCCGCGACATTGTGCATTCTCTTGCTCGTTAATGAAAAATACTTCTTCTTCTATACATTCCTCGAAAAGCAATTAAAAATTTATAATTCGGCAGCTACAAATATTGTTCAAAACATCGAAAATGCTTAGAAAAGTCTTCAACATTTCCCTCGTATAATACGAATAATGACATATCCATAGAAAAATAGGTTGACATAACTCAACAATAGGTTCTGAAATTCACGTAACATTACATTTTTCATCGTTTTATCCACATTTGACTATTAATAAACTATTAGATGTTTAAGAAAATTGCGATGCTGCCAATATGTGCTCAACGCGTATCCAGAAAACGAATCGCACAGCAACGAGAATAGCAAAATCGACTTCTAGGCGTTCTGTTCATCGAATAGTTTCGCTTCGTGCTTTCAAAGCTTAACATTTTTATGCCAAAGTTTCAGAAGTTCCAGAAAAAAATAAACGTGGTGGTGGTATCCCTGTCCCTGCTTAGGTTTTGAAATCATCATTATACCACGTTATGGTATGGTTTTTTACGTACTGCTTTGCTCTATGTGCCCTTATAAATCTCTATACAGTTTGTAAAAAAAATATTTTACTCGGTGCTTTAGAAAAATTTACATAAACATATTTATAATAACAAAATAAACATATTTGTGCTGCTGCGAGCATGAAAGGATATTATGAAAATATTACTTTTTAATGTTTACCACATAATTTTTCAAATGAGGTTTGATTGATATATATAATTGTTTCTATTATGTGCATACATTTATAACTACCTCATATAAACTCATAAAAGCATAGAGAGATACAAAAAAAATATATTCTATTAAACAATGTAATTTAATAAGAGGTGTCTACCAGACTACTGTAGCAACTAAAGGAAAAATATTCAGTGAAGCCTTTGGGGGTTAAGCTCCATATATAATCTAGCTTAAAAACAAAAATGTGGGATACAATATTTCAACAAAAAGAAACTGATTTTTTTAAGTAATTATTCTCGCTAGATATTCTGCCGGTCTGACCACTCAATATTCCCTTTTTTGTGTCTTTTCTTCTTCATCTTCTCGACCAATGACAAATTGTTTTATCGTTCGATTCCAAAGGCCGATAAAATTATGACCGGAACCGTTTCTAACTTGTTATATTCCATAAAAGTTTTTCCAGCGTTTTTTAGCTGGCCTTTTGCGCCAGTTACGGCGCAAAAGAAAAACTGGTGCTATTCAAAAAGAAAAGAGGAAAAATATAAATTAGTTTCAGTTCTCCAGACAAGGTGTCTCAATTCTAAATTAAGTTGCCTTAAAAAGCCGAGCTTTTATATAGTTTAAAAAGATTTTTAATTAGTGGGTTTAGAAAATATAAATTGATATTTTAATTTAAGTTTCTTTAATAAAAATTTATCCTAAAACATAAAAAACTAGATTAAATGGTTTAGAGTTTTCATTAGAAGTTTAACAAGTTATTTCGACATTTATTTTTCTTGGGTTTATTTTTTCTTCTAATATAATTTTATAGGAAACGGTAACCTATTAAATATACCGGGTGGAGCATCGTCGTTGGAAACATAGGAAATCCCATGCAAATTTTGAACTGTCCAAATATTGGGCGCGTTCAGGGACGGTCAGCGGCTGAGTGGCTGAGTAAGCGATTTCCTTAAACGGTCTATTCTGACGAACAGCAACAGTCAGCAGTCAGCCGCTGTGCAAAATTCTCAGCGGTAAATATTTAGGCTGAGACAAGTCAGCCTTAATCTATTTCCTTATATGTGGTCAATTAATGTAAAATAACTTTAATTTTCTCAGTTTATTGTTTACTTTTTATGGTTTGTTGAAGTTTATAGTTAATCGTAGTTAATCGAATCCTTAAAAAAATAGAAGATATTTGTTGTCAAAAAAGTTACAGAGCGGTCTGGAGCAGTAGGTTAATCTAAAACGTTCGAAAAATACAATAATTGTAAATAGAGATCGAAGAATTTAAAGAAATAAAGAAAATTCAACTTGATTTCCATCTCAAGTCGAGTTTTCTAAATACAATGAAATTTAAAAAAATACTACTCTGAAAAAATCTAAATCAGGATAAATAACTTTTGATTGTAATTATATCGGTTGGTCGAAAAAAAATTGCCCCCAATTGGCTTAGAAATGACGATCGATAATATTCCCTATATAAGTATACTTATAAAATAACAGCAATCTTTACCTCCACATCACCCCTGATGCGTTTTCTTTATTGTAGGGTATTTACACCTTCAGTAATTTTATTTGTACCATACCATCGAAAAAAAAATGCGTAAAAGGTACCAGTTCCTGTTATTTTAAGTTGTTTTGTTTAGGTGTATAGGTAAAATTATTTATAAGTGATATTTTTTTAGAAATTTAATGTTCAATACTGTATTGTCAAATAATATACAGGGTGGGCCACTGAAAACTTACAATGGCTATAATAATTTTTAAAGCAAAAAAGATATCAAAAAAATAAAAAATACCGTTTCTATAATATCGAGGGGAATACATATGACGTATTTTTTGAACCACCCCGACCTACCCTTAAGGCGGCACCACTACTCACTTGAAAATCGTAAATGGCAACACCCCACTTGTGGCGCCTTTTTGGAAAGCCCATGAAAAATGCTAAACGATGATCATAAAGTTTTTAGGGTGAAATTGAAAAACTACCCCTTACACCAAAAATTAGGTGGACAAATACTTCATTTGCGTCATTTAGCTGGGTCCCAATTTGTAACTTATGCTGAAAAAATCACCTTTTTCATTAATGTCCACCTAATTGTTCGTGTTGTAACAGTCAAATTTCCTCGCAACGACCTCTAGTGCTAGCTCATAAAATATCGCAAATAGCTATTATTTTTGCATCATGTTTACTATAAATATTATTTTATTTAAATTTTACGATTATGCAACCCGTTATATACCACGATATTATATAGCCACAGAATATTGTCACTGGATACCGCCCAGCATTAGAATTTTTGTCCATCTCTCTATATCTTTGGTCATCACTTGTCCCTTGTCACTGTCTGATCAAATCAGATGTTTTTGGATTTATTTATCCTTTGTTTTGGTTATTGAAATTTTATAATTATCAGATAAAATTTCGTAGTTAAATTGGTTATTTTTGATGTGGATCGCAGTGTGCAATTCGTTCATTTAATTGTGGGAATCTGTGAGTTTATTTCGTTCATTGACCGGATATCGAAGATGGCTGTGAAAATAATCTAGAACATCGTTTTTATTTATGCCTTTTGTGAGTTGGACTAGTCAAGATATAGTTCTCTATCTATATCCTGGAGGGAGATTTCCGTTGAAATCTGATTTTGTGAAGGAAATCGAATTCTTGCATCACTTTTTGTGTACTCCCCGGCTGAAGAGTGTCGTCGTGAAGAACTGGCTGCCGTTCCGTGAAGCATTCCCTGTTGGTGATTAGCAGGTCTTCCTAGTGAAGGATTAAGTCTTCCGGAACACATTTGGTCAGAGACGTGGTTATATTTTGTGGGATTTACATGGACCACCCACCAGTTTCCATAATGGGATTAAAATAGCCTTTTTTCGACCGATATTCCGATTCCACGTGCCCAAGAAGTCCCCGAACAGTTCCAAGGTATGCTATAATTCTTCTGCCTATTCTAAGTCAATGCTCAACCGATTTTTGTTCATATTTTTCTCTGGTTTTCGACTTTTCCATGCCCACGTGGTGTAGAAAGATTAGTTGAGTGTTATCTTTCTTAAGTCTTATTTGGTGGTTCGTAATTGTAGAGCAAGAAGACCGATCCAGACCGTACAGCACAGAACAGTCCAGAATTCCATCCGTTCCTGTTGCCCGGGTGTAGAGTTACCCGTTAGACATCATAAACCCTCATTGAGGTAAAGTTCAGATTTGATTAGTCCTTCTTTATTAACTCCTACACGTTGTGCTAGTCCTTGTTCTATAATTGAGGCTCTTTTCTAAGACAACCAATATGATTTAGGGTTTTTTATGTCACCTGTTGAAGTCCTACACCTGCCTGGTATCTGTACGTTTGCTGACGGGCTCCAGTGACGACAGTACACCGAGCCTGCTGTAGCTACCCCATAGCTATACACCGTAGCTCACCCGGAGGAAGTTTCAAGTAATTTCAAGACTGTAGAGTAACATCGTTTAGATATTAGTATAATTTTAGACTTGATTTATGGGTATAAACCACCCTGATTGTATTTAGTATTAAGTTAGATAAGGGGGTTTGACGTCATAGGTATAGTTATTGCATTTAATTTAAAATTCCATTTTCTTTTCCAACCTTTCGATTTAAATAATTTCTTAACATATTACATTTTACATTTCATTCGTTTTTTATATATATTTAACTTTTTAATATTTTATTAAATTGCTTAAATATTTTTAGTAGTATTATTTACAGTCTAGTCTCATAGTTAATTTAGAGTCACTTAAGTACAAATAGTTATAGAATATTTGAAGTTCATGGTAGTTGCACTCAACAGTTCGAGGTTAGTGTTGAAGTCTAGTTAATAGTTACATCTTTATTGCCGAGTTCATAGAGTATAATCTCGTGGCGCCCTTTTATTAATATCTTTGAACTCCGACCACCCGGCTGTTAAAATTAAAAAGCTAGTGGCCTCTATGTGACTCATTCTGCATTAAGTAAACTTGTGTTTTATTGAACTTCAAATTAGAAAGGGCGTGACAGTGTAAGGGTAGGTTTTCAATTTCACCCTAAAAACTTTATGATCATCATTTAGCATTTTTCATGAACTTTCCAAAAAGACGCCATAAGTGGGGTGTTGCCATTTAAGATTTTCAAGTGAGTAGGGGTGCCTCCTAAGGAGTAGGTCGGGGTGGTTCAAAAAATACGTCATATGTATTCCCCCTCGATATTATAGAAACGGTATTTTTTATTTTTTTGATATCTGTTTAAAAATTATAGCCATTGTAAGTTTTCAGTGGCCCACCCTGTATTTTCATTTATTAAATGATCAGCCAGTAATAGTTTTTTTTTCAAAATAACTTTTATTCGATCGATTATAGACCGATTTGACGAAGAAGATTTATGTATATTTCTCTCAAATTTTTATAGTAGACAGAAGAGCGCATGAGACAGGTACTCCTTCTTGTTCTTTCTGCTGCTTTGTGCCGTTTAGGGAATATCGCAAGCTGCTGGTCAGCGAAATTCTATGCTGAATGTCAGCGGCTGTGTTCCCTGAACGCACTCATTGGCTCCCCTATTAGCTTTACAGCGAAGTCGTAAATAGGTTTTTTAAAGGTCAGCTTATGCTGAATACACATGCCAAAGTTGAACAATTTTGAAGAAGCTGATTTCGAATAGCCCCATCTTTTCATGATATTTTAACTTTTCATGATGTTTCGTGCGCTACGAAACCCAATCATCAATGAATCAAATCAAAAAATCGTCCGATTTAAATAAAATTTAGTATATCGATAGATTGGACCAAAGCCAACTTAACCGTGTACGACACGTGACAGTAAATAAGAAACGCCAAACTATTCTATCAAGGACCTGCATAAGTTAGTGCTTGGCACAGGGACTGGAGAATGGATGCAAATGTAGAAAGGGGACAAACACAATACGCCTCACAAGTCGCAGTGTTTCCGGCAGAGGACGGCCCCTTGTTATTGAAAAAAAAGAGACGTCAAAAGTTGATGTCGTCCGATTCCGACCAAATTTTGTGGGTAGGCTATGTGAGCGACGGTATACACAGTCCTACCCTGCAAAGCTTGATACGCTGTTTCTCACAGATCATACAAATTATAAACTTTGTTTTTTCTTTATTGTTTTTCGTGGTTCCAATTTTCGGAATCGGGCACTAGTTAGGTTACTAGTTTGCGCACATAGCACGCCCACTTATGGCCTCTAAAATTGTGCACAGCGCCTGACCGGCACAGTTATTAGAGAGATATCGGAAAACCGAATAGCGTCATGCAGTATTTACGCGTACCTTATCATGGTTACGATATGCGCGAGTCAATTTTAAACGCAACACCCGCTATTAACGTTACCGCCTGACGTAATTTGCGGATTAATTACACCAAGCGCTTTGTCTAAATAACGTTTAAAAATTGCTTAAATGGGCATGTGCGGGTATTTGGCAACCGGGGCCGGCCGGAGAGATCTTTTATTTTAGGTTATGTTTGAATTGTTTTGAATTATTACTTTAGTTTTATTAGGTAGTTTGATATTTAAGTAGCTGGGATAAGTTTTAATTAAATAAATATGGCCCAAAATATGGATTCCACCTCTTCCAATATTAAAGAACCTATAAAGAGGCTTAGGTTTACAGCAGATGACGACTTAGCCCTTCTAAGAGAATGTGTTGCTTGTTGCCCTAAACCCAATGACAGACGTTGAACAATAAAGTACTGGAAATAAGCACTTTAGTTTTTAAATACCTGGTAAACGAAACAATTTCAAAGTTAGGTTAAGTTTAAATAGCGGACGCGACGCGAACAGAATTCTTTCCGATCCGATAACTATAAACGAAGAGAGTTAATACCACCTTACGTAAAGGAAATAACACCTGGCGTTATTAACGTCCATGCACGCTATTTGGTTTCGCGATATCTCTCTATCACGCTGTTTATTGTTATTTTACGCTAGTTTATTTTTGCGCACAGGAAATTTTACTCGTTTGTCCCACCCTGCAAAGTATGATCCTGATTGTTTATATCCTCATCAGTGTGGGACTAACGATTTGATATTGAAGAAAAATGTGGGTCGATTTTGGCATAACTGGGGACGGGCTACAGGATAACGTCCTCGATGTTTCGAACCGATGCCTCTAAATGGTCGAAATCATGAGGATTTTTCTTAATTATGGGTCGATTGGAACAAAACTCGGCTAGACGTGGATAGAGGTACCCGAACGGAGTCCTCAGACGGACAGACAGACAGATGAAAGCAAGAAAAAGTTTCACTTCAAATGTGCGCACACAGTGCACACACAATTTTTTTTATTAAGCTAGTTTACTTTTCCCTCTTTTTTTTGTTAACCTATATTATTTTTTTACCATCTATACTAATATATAAAATCCTTAAGTGACTGACATACTGATCCTGCTCAAACCACTCAACGTAAGAAGCTCAATTTTTGCATACAGGTTGGTTCTAGGGTGTAGAGGTTCGATAAGAAGGGATTTTTCGAAATTCCAGTTCCAAGAAGGTGAAACCACCACCCAAATATTACAATATTTTTTATTTAAAAAACGGTCAAGTTTCCGAAAAAAACGCTTAAACACGTATATTTTATTTTGTTTTTTTACATATTTTAAGATTTTTTAAAAATGTATACAGGGTGTTTCGAAAAATCTGGTCATTTATTAATCACGATCCTGCTTAAAGCGCTTGACGTAAAAAGCTGATTTTTGGAAAACAGATTGATTTTAGGGTGTAGGGGTTGGATAAGAAGGGATTTTTCGAAACTCGAATTCTAAGGGGGTGAAACTATCCCTCAAATATTAAAATATTTTTTATTTAAAAACCGGTGAGTTTTTCAGAAACACTCTTAAACACGTATATTTTATTTTGTTGTTTTACATATTTTAAGATTTTTTATAAATTTATACAGGGTGTTTCATAAAATATCACCATTGTGTAATCACGATTCTGCTTAAACTGCTTGACGTTTAAAGCTGATTTTTGGTAAACGGAATGACTGTGGGGTGTAGAGGTTCGATAAGGAGGGGTTTCTCGAATCTCAAATTCCAAGAGGGTGAAAACGCCCCTCAAATATTACAATATTTGTTATTTTAAAAACGGTTAGTCTTTCGGGAAAACGCTAGGACAAGTATAATTTATTTGGTTTTTTTACATATTTTGAAATTTTTTTGAAAAATCATACAGGGTGTTCCAAAAAGTTTGGTAATTTCTTAACCACGATTCTGCGTAAACTGCTTGACGTAAAAAGCTTATTTTTGGCAAACGGATTTTTCGAAAGTCAAATTCCAACGAGATGAAACTACACCCTCAAATATTACCAAGTTATATAATAATATTGCCATATTGTTTTTTCTCATGCCAACATAAATATGAGAAAATTTTATCCAGTTTGTATATTAATGGAAATTCTTGCTTTGCTTTATCATCACCATTACAAATGATTAATTCGACGCGAACGAAGTCGCTGGTACACGCTATTAATGTTATATAATAATGTAATCCATCAAGTAAATAAATTTCTTTTAGCTAAAAATATCACTTGTTTGGTGGTTTTAACGTAGAATTTTGCGGTTAGGCTACAACTTTTAGCTTCCTCGTGTTTAAAATGAAAGTCATCAAAAGAGTAAGGTTCTTATAGTAGGAGAGGCCAAGATGTTGAATGTGTAGACCTATCGTATTGTGTAGACCTATCGTATTGTGAAAATTAGATGCAAAAAAGAAAAAAAAATAGTTACATGCTTTTTTACTGGTGGGAGTTTATATAAGTGCTATCGACCGCTTTGAAGTCGTTAAGTCGTACGTATACCTGGGATCACTATTGACAAATACAGGCACATCGGAAGAAGAGGTGAAGCGTAGGTGCAACATGGCAAAGGTAGCTGTTGGGAGACTGACCAAGATCTGGAAAGACCGCCAGATTTCAGGAGCCACCAAAAACCGGCTAGTCAACTGTTTGGTACTCCCAATATTAACGTATGGCTGCGAATCGTGGACTCTCAGGCAGGCGGAACGTAAGAAGATCGATGCTACCGAGATATTGAGGTATTGTTATAGACGTATGCTCCGTATCCTATGGACTGAACGCCGTACAAACGTTTCCATTATAAATGAACTTAATATTACTAACAGGCTTTCCTGTAAAATTCGACTAAAACAACTAAAATATTTTGGACATATAATGAGGAAAAGTTCGGACAATATGGAAAAACTCATAATTAAAGCAAGGTGGAGGGACGTAGATCACGTGGCCGATCTCCAACTCGATGGATAGACCAGATCACGACTAGCTGTAGCAAGCCAATGCACGATGTCATCGAGATGACAAAAGGCAGAGGCGCATGGAGAAAAATCATCCATGATGTTACGCTGACCACTACACTCCCCAAAGGGGGTTAGGACTGAAGAGAGAGAAACTGGTGGGAGGAACGTGTAAAGCAAATTTTATTACTAAAGTACCGCTGACACAATGTTGGATCTCTCTTGGATCAACGCAGTGGTATTTACAAAAAATTTTATTATCCCAATTTGTTCATGAACTGGACGCTATCTCCAAAAATAATGAAGCTACAAAAAAAAAATCATGAGGAAAAGTTGCTTGTCCATTTATTATAAATAACTTTCATGTTGGGGTCAATTTGCTGTAAAACAAACTTTTTGAAAACCACCGCAAAGGGCTCATGAAACGGCCGCTAAGTCCGGAAATAATAAACTTATAAAAAATCATTAGGCGAACTTATAGAGAATGTTCTTCTGTACAATTTGCGTCTAATTATTTTGTTGTAGTACAGTTTAAAAAAAACACCCCTATTGCTCAAAAACCGCAAGGGGAAAATTTCCGATTTTGTCAATTTTACACTCAGAAGACAGTCGCTGACAAACTCTGAAAAAATCAGCTTGCCCGTAATTTTTTTATTTTCAAATGACAATTTTATTGGACTATATTTAATTATTCTACAAGTGTTAGTAAGTATAATTTGTGAAAATTCTTCTTCTTCTTCTTCTTCTTATTCATTTTTAAGATCTCGCGATCTGTTAATTTTGATGGGTCCTCTGTAACAGTTCTTGGGAGGTGGACTGCCAGCTGTCCTTCCATCTCTTAGGTGGTCTTCCAGGTTCTCTTTTCCCTGTTGGTTTCCCTTCTAATGCAATTCGTGGCAGTCTTCTCTCATCCATTCTTCTCACGTGGGCGTACTAACCTCTTTTTCTTTGTCTGCCCCACCTTACTATGTCTTGCACCTCACATTGTTCCCTGATGTCGGTGTTCTTAATTCGGTCTCTTCTTGTTTTTCCCATTATTGTCCTGAGCGTTTTCATCTCGGCTACTCGTAGCATGCTCTTCGTTTTGTTGGTTTCCTCTCTGGTTTCTATTCCGTATGTCATGATTGGTCTGATACAAGTCTTGTATATCTTTACCTTGCTATCCCATCTCATGTATTCGTTCGCCCATATTGTTTGCCTTAAGCAGCCCGACATGGCAGTCGCTTTGTTTATCTGGCTTCTTAAGTCCGATCATGGTGGCTCGACAGATCCATACCCAGGTATTTGAATTGTGAGACTTGCTCGATGATTTTGTCCTGAACTACCAACTTACATCTCACGGGGTCTTTAGCAAAGGTTATGCTTTTCGTTTTTTCTGTAGATATGGTCATATTCATCGCTTGACTGACCTGGTAGAATCTGTGAAGCTGTTTCTGCAGGTCGTCCTCCGTTTCCGCGAAAATGACTGCGTCATCGGCGTAGCATACCATGCTGATTCTTTTCTGTCCCATTCGGTATCCTATATTTAGTGATGATACTTCCTCTATAATTCTGTCCATTAAGAGATTGAACAGAAATGGGCTAAGGCTGTCACCTTGTCTGATGCCTCCTGGTGTCGGTATCTCTTCCGTATAAGTGTCTCCTGTCTTTACTCTAGTCCTGTTGTTCATGTTTAGGTTGTGGATCGCTCTTACAATGGTGTGTGGCGCCTCTCTCGCCATTAGTATATTGACGATGTCGTAAAGGCGCACCCTATCAAATGCCTTGGTGAGGTCGATGAAGCAGACGTATGCTGGTGTATTAAATTCTTGTGTGAAAATTCTAGTGAAAATTCTAAAAATAACAATAAAAAGTAAATATTTTGATATCTTCATGCAGAAGGTCTAACTTGTATTATAATTTATTATTCCAGTTAAAAAAAAACTTTTTAGATTTCGACTACGGTAGCGAGCATAGTTTTAATCATCGGTTTTGCTAGTGAGGCATAAATGGGACTAATTCGGCTAATACGAAATTTTTTAAAGGTACATAATTATAGTTTTAGAAGATGTTCATAAAATATTTAATCACTAGTCGATTAACTAAAGTATACCATTAATATTGCAAATTATCTTTTATCCTCTCATAATATATGTCTATTTAATTTTTTGATTATGTAACGACCGCTTTGTTTATTCACTTGTTTCGTCGAACTGCTTGAATTAATTTTTTCTTTCGATCAAATCGGTGTGAGAAACTATGAAACTATAAAATGTTGCTTCGGGAGACTTGAATATCCGGGAAAGTTGAGTTACTGAATCTTATCGCACCCTCGTGTTCACTAGCGTATTTCAAAAAAAAACATTTTTTTATGAATAATTTCATACCACATACACAGAATCATGTACAGAATCATGTACAGGGTGGGTCAAATTCGACGCTTTTAAATGGAAACACCCTTTTCTATAGGAGATAGACAAAAACTAATATCGGTGTCTGGAGCTCAATTTTTGTCAGAAACATGATGGTGAAAACCGCATATCGATATCTGTTACCGTTTTGGAGTTACGGGGTGTTTTTCAAAAATATGCATTATTAACAAATCGCTGTAACTTCTTTGCTATGGAAAATTGTGTATTTTTATGAAAACATTTCCAAAGCACCTTTTTACGTAGAATTTAATAGTATAAGTATAATTTTTTTAAAATTAATAATTTAAGAATTATCAACAGAAAATTTGATTTTTTATATGGGATACCCTGTATATTTTTACTTTATTGAAAAGAATTTAAAATTACCTTTCCAAAAATATAACACACTTGATATTGTGCTCGATTCCTCTTCGAGATATAGAGTATATAAAAATTCCCCTGCTTTAAATAAGTAGGCTTTGAACGGCACCGGCTGTAATGCAAAAAAAGCTAGCTATGAGCATCAATTAAAACGAAAATAATATTTGCTATGAGAGATGCAGAATTTTATAACAATTTAAAATATATTTACCCAACATCAACACATTTAAACTATATGTAATAACAATAAAAATAAATAGCAAACCAAGACATGATATTTGGCTACAGGTGTTCGACATATCGACCGTCTTCTGCTATGGACAGACGGGGCAGTTTTTGAACAATTCTCGCGGAATTCATTAACTCAGTGGGGGTGAAAGATACCCTCTCATAACTGCTAAGTATTTCTAATTCTTGTTTATATTATATGGAAGAATAAGGAACCTTTATTCTTCCGCAAATATATCCATAGGATTAGATTCATGGGCACTAAGTCATGCGGCCTCGACGGCCAACGGCTGGGATCTTGGTTAGCTATTCAATTATTCTTAAAATTGGCTGCAAAAATTTGCTGATAACTTCAACGTTTAGAGGCGGTGCGTCGTCTTGCTGGAAAAATATGTTTTCGAGTTCCATTAAGGACATATCATCAATAAGGTGTCCAAAGCCTACTAGTTAAAAGTGACAAACTTTTAAAAATTCTGTATTTCGAAGGGGATTATAACAAAATATCAAGTGTGCTATATTTTTGGAAAGGTAATTTTAAATTCTTTTCAGTAAATTAAAAATATAGAGGGTGTCCCAAATAAAAAATCAATTATTCTGTTGATAACTCTTAAATTATTAATTTTAAAAAAATTATACTTAAACCTTTAAATTCTACGTAAAAAGATGCTTTGGAAATGTTCTCATAAAAATAATACATTTTCCATAACAAAAAAGTTACAGCGATTTGTTAAAAATGCACATTTTTGAAAAACACCCCGTAACTCATAAACGGTAACAGATATCGATATGCGGTTTTCACCATCATGTTTTTGATAAAAATTGAGCTCCAGATCCCGATATTAGTTTTTGTCTATCTCCTATAGAAAAGGGTGTTTCCATTTAAAAGCGTCGAATTTGACCCACCCTGTAGAGGGTGTCCCACTAAGAATAGCTCTCGGCTGTATCTCGGAAAGTATTAGCCGTAGGGGCTGCGGAAAAAAAATATTTATGACTAAAGAGGCTATGAGAAATTGCTGGAAATTATTTTCAAGTTTATAGAACGACCGCTAGGGGCGCAACTGCAACAAAAAATAACAAAATGGAGTTTTTACACAATTTGCCTAGATAAGGTGTACTATAAGAAATAGCTTCTTAATCTTCAGTAAATTTTGAATATTTTTTGTTAGAGCCATTTTCCTCTATCCACCAAAATAAGGTGGTGGGGGAAGGTTAGGTCTGTTTATATTTAAACATTAATAACTCGGGACTGGATGATCGGAATCCAACAAGCGAGGGTTCGTTTAAAAGAGCGTTTCTTACTCTATATTATATCATATAAACAATAATAATAATAAGCTTTTGAACGTAGACGCTAGGGGGCGTTGTCTTACAATTTAACTAACATTGCGCGTTTTTTCAAAAAAATTAAATACAATAGTATATGTAATTTTAGCTGATCGAAAAGAGTAGAAAAAGCTTAAAAAATCAGCGAAAACCGCATCTTGATATCTTCTTTCAAACCGAAGATATTAGCAAAATTATAATAAATACCAAAAAATAAGCCGTTAATTACCTTATTTTTACAGCACGGTATCAGTTGCCCTCTTGATTATGCCCATTCTAACAAAAAATAAGATAGAAACAGTTAATTTATTTTAAAATCGACGAAATATCAGAATACCATAATACCAGATGTATTAATATCTAATAATTAAGATATTAATAAAAGTGAACAAGAAACGATGATTCAGTGAAGTCATGGTAGGCTTTGGAAAAAAGTTGCTTTTGACGTAATAGTATAAACGTCAAATTGTTATTAGATCAACACTTTGATAGTCTTAGCAGCGTTTTTTTTAAATTGTAAGACAACGCCCCCTAGCGTCTATGTTCAAAAGCTTATTATTATTATTTATATGGTACAATATAGAGTAAGAAACGCTCTTTTAAATAAGCCCTCGCTTGTTGGATTTCGATCATCCAGTCCAGAGTTATTAATATTTAAATAAAAACAGATCTAACCTTCCCCCACCACTTTATTTTGGTAGATAGAGAAAAATGGCTCTAACAAAAAATAATTCATTATTTACTGGAGATTATGAAGCTATTACTTATAGTACACCTTATCTAGGCAAAATTGTGTAAAAACTCCATTTTCTTATTTTTTGTTGCAGTTGCGCCCCCTAGCGGTCGTTCTATAAACTTGAAAATAGTTTCCAGCAATTTACCATAGCCTCTTTAGTTATAAATATTTTTTTCCGCAGCCTCTACGGCTAATACTTTCCGAGATACAGCCGAGAGCTATTCTTAGTGGGACACCCGGTATTTGGTATGAATCAATCAAATAAATTATATGTCCATGGCTTAAAGAGCATCTGGACCAGATGTTCCAATTAACCAACTTGACTAGCCGCTTTAAGGAGAGGTGCATTTTCAGTTATTATTTTTGATAAAAAGTTTCGAGAGTGAACGTAAATTATTATTGATGATGACAGATTTTTATCTCTTTGAAAGATGGTGTAGATAATATATCTTTGAGTTCTTTTCAATTAATTCTTTCCAAATCCAACGAGTTGCTTTGCTTTTTAATTTCTCCATTTCTGCGTCACGATGTTTTCACTAACAATGATAGATTGCTTTAAGAAGCTTCCCCATTGTATTGGTTTCTCTCGACATAAGTTTTATTGATACATACGCACAAATCCAAATAAAAGAGTTCTGTTTTGGATCATTTTGCAACATTGCTAAACATAGCTCATCACATAGTTAAAACTGATTTTTTTTTCATAAATTTTTAGAGATACAAATAAAAATTAATCCGATCCGGAAAGGATGACAAGCAAATTGTGTTGTGTAATAAGTATCTGGAAGCTTGGTTGGAAAAAATGACTTATTATTTTATTATGTATAAGGAGTGTTTTTCAAAATTGGCTCACCTCTATAACTGTTTCATATTTTTAGGCAAACCAACAGTGTGGTATATTATTATGGTATTATGTGGTAAATGATTACAACTTCTGATTTTTAAATCGGAGCCACATCCACGGTACTGTTTTACTTTATTTGACTGTTTTAGTTTATACAATGATATATCATACGTCAACTTTTGACATTTTCGCTTAAAAATTAGAATTTTAAATTTGGATCTAGAGTGCAGCCAATGGGCTCTTTCACAAAAAATAAAATACCCAATTCAAGGACAAAATCTGAAATAGAAGACTATTTCCAGTATATTTATCCAAAAAAAAATAGTTCCATGACATTGAATAATTTTTTTATAGGTCCACAAAATTGCTTTAATTTGAAATAATTTTAAAGTGCCAATTAATGACGTATGAAAAATACGCACAATCATATTGCAGAACCGTGCTCGTGCGCGAGCCAACAACTGGCAACATTGCGATTTCATTTGACCAGCACCACCTCAACTCAAAGCCAATCAACATGATATGGGCAAGGCAAATATGGCGGCGAAGGCAGCGCATTATTAAATGGTTTACCTTTAACCTGAAAAGCCGGTAGTGGTTTCTCGTTCCGATTGCATACCAGAAATAATTAATTATCTCGAGTTTGTTGTGCTTCTGCAACACGTTTGTTTAGTTCTTGGTGTTCAGTGCATGGTGTGATCAGAAAATTGTGATAAAATAACAGTGTAATAAAAATCCAAACCAGACATTCCACATAGGGAACTACACACTTTTGTGCTTGTCGTACTCCTCTATTATTAATTATTTTAAGGTAAGAACTAGAAGTATTTATCAAGATATTACACCTAAATGAGGAAAAAGCCTTGGCCGCCAGTCTGCATAGTACTTTATAATGGTTAATTACAATATCAAAAGATAGGTATTAAAGGGTAGGTATTAACATTTTATTGTAGTATGCCTTTTACATGCTCTGTTCCAAATTGTCACGGGAATTATAGAGGGGGCAAGGTTTCTGCTTTTATATTCCTCAAAAATGACGAGCTTCGTAAAAAATGGTTGACAGCTATTAAAAGAGATAATTTCACTCCTACTAGTAGTTCTCGGGTAAGAAGTGCAGTAAGTATGCCTCAAAAAAGCCACAGGCCAAAGCCTTTGTTACCCTAGTGAGGATGTAGTTATGGCTACTGCTTACACTTACCTCACTATAAGTAAAATATTGGAAGAAGAATCAAGCTTTTTACATCAAAAAGATAACAGAAAGATATTGACAACATTGACATTTGAAAATATAAATGGCCTGGATGTAAGTCTTTTTTTAGGTCACAATTGCCCCTCAGATACGTCAGAATTTATTATTAAATCCATCTTGTTCAGAATATCCAATATTTTATTGAAGAACTATGCAATAAAAGGAATGACGTCTTTAGCACAAAGACAATGCCCTATGTAAAGAGAAAGAATAAAGAAAACTAAGCTAAGCGTAAGTTTTACTTACGAACCCCCAAAAAGGTATTTAGTTTTTTTTTCTATATAAAATCTTGAAACACATATTATATTTTTAATTTATCCTCACCTATTATAGTTTAAATTTATTCCCATTTGTGTAATGCTGCAAAACATAGAAAAAATATTCATATTTTTTGACCCAAGCCAATGTAGTTTATAATTCCAAGAGCATTTACCAAGGCTTTTACTAAGACAAGTAACTTCCTATACTGTCCATAATAGTATATATTTATCAAACGTTCAGTAAATTCTAAACTATGATAGGTAAGTGTTTGCAATTGAATATTTAGTTTATATTGCTATTTTCTGTCATATATTTCTGGTTATTTCTTTATCCGATGATTTTGAACACTCTATATATGCTACCTCAAGTTTGAATATTTTAACACTACCTATTTTCTGAGAAAGCAGACCTTTTTATAAAAAGTAACTAACTGATGTTTTCATAAAAGTAATAATACAAAAAATTCCATACTTATATGGAGAACTTTAGACCCCCTGTATATTAAAAAATTAGTGAAATATTACGTAATCTAACCCGACATTTGTGTGAAAAATGTATATTTGGAAATAAAACAGGTTCTAAAATACGCGCCAAATAAAGCACTTCTATCTCCGCCATATTGGAAAAGGTTGAATGGCCTTGTGTGGAGGTGGTGGTGGCTCAGCATGGTGGCCCGGCTGTGTTGCCGCTTTTCAACATGCCAGGTGTGACGTATTAAAAATAAAGTGCGGATTTTTATTCTGGGCTTTTTTGTTTTTATTTATTTTCTTAAGAACGACTTCAAATTTTTCGAAAGTGAGATAGCAGAAAATTCTAGAATTAATTGCTTTATTTAATTATGCTAATTCCAAAATATAGTGAAAGAGCCCATTGTCGATATAAACAGATGAACCCTTAAACTAACAAAAATCTCTTCCGTTTTGAATGTAATAAATGTGGCATGTTTTTAATGTACGAAATCACAAACCTTGGTATGAGGACAGTTTTTGTATTATTATTATTTATCTTTTATTAAGGTTCAGAACAGAATAGTTGGATTCTAGTTGTTCTATTGGAATAGCGAAAATCATCGTACTCTTTTACCTGTGAATTCCAGGCAGAAGTCGGTACTCCTTCATTTCATTTAATAAAATAAGTAGGGCTATTTACAAATATTTAGCGTTTCATTTGCATAACCTAATCACGATAAAAAATATTTTTAACGTCACGTAGGTTCCTTTACTTTATTTAAATTGTTTGTTATACAGTTGGTCAAAATATTGCATCTTCAACTTTGTTGAACGACTCCGGGTTGTTATACTACAAATTGTTTCAAGAGATTTATATAAAACCAACTAGAAACAGCGGGATATAGAAGAAATAATTTATTTTAATTAATTCCTTGAGGTAACTTTATAAATCATAGAAATGAAGGCAAATCGACAATCTGCTACTTTTAGAACTACTAATTAAGAGACATTTTATATTCAAACAACTCAAATTGAAACGGGAAACAGGTGCTCAAATAAAAAGTTATAATTGCAGTTCGTTATACGTAACGCTGAAACAGAACTAGAAAAGCTGAGTTTTTGAAAGCAAATTTTAATTAACGCCAATATGTAAACTTTTATGTATTTCTTTTTCTTAAAAGCAAAATTTTACGAATCCTAATAGAAAATATTTTGTATTGACAAAAATTAGATTAAACTTTCGTAAAAACTAGTTATATTTAAAATTAATGTATAAAAACAAGTTTCAATAATATAGGTTTGCCCAAGTAGCATTTTACAAAAAAGTATGTTCGGTAGCTTTTTTACAAGAGACAAAAAATGTAATAAATATTAATAAGTAAATCTTATTTACTACATTTTTTGTCTCTGGTAAAAAAGCTACCAAACATACTTTTTGAGAAACAAAAATACTTCTCCGAAAATCAAAGAAAGGACATCAAAGTTTGACATCAAATCTATGTCCACGAAATATTGGGACACCCTGTATATGTATAATTAAATATTACATTAGAAAGAAAAATAGTAAAAATATTTTAAAATAAGTCGTGAAAACTGGCACGTTACATTTAAAATTTCCCGAGCAAAAACTTTTCAAATGAAAGACAACTTTATGTTTCAAAAGCCACTAATTAAAAAGCTTTTTAAATTCTGGAAGCTTGCCGTTTTTTTCCTAAAGAGACCTAATTTAAAATTGAGACACCTTATCTGGAAACCTAGCAGTCATTTTGCTTTTGCCCGGTTCTTCAGGCCATGTTGGAAAGTTACTGGCGGAAAGTCGAGCGACAAACAAAAAAGAGAGGTCTGTAAAAGTTTTATAGAATGTAGTTAAGTTAGGAACGGTTCCGGGCATAATTTCATCAGCCCTCAGAGCTTAAACGACGACAAAAAAAAATGTTAGTGGCCGAGAGAATATAAAGAAGAAATACAAAATTGAAAAATGTACAGGGAGGGTCAAATTGGAAGGTTTTAAACACACCCTTTTCTATAGGAGATAGACGAAAACTAATATTGGTGTCCGGAGCTCAATTTATATCAAAAACTTGATGTAAAAACCGCACATCCATATCTGTTACCGTCTCGGAGTTACGGGGTGTTTTTCAAAAATGTGCATTTTAAACAAATCGCTGTAACTTTTTTGCTATGGAAAATTTTGTATTTTTATGAAAACATTTTCAAAGCACCTTTTTACGTAGAATTTAATAGTTTAAGTATAATTGTTGTAAAATTATACTTAAACTATATCTGAACAAAATTTAAAATTACTTTTTCAAAAACATAGCTTACTTGATATTTTGCTCCATTCCTCTTCGAGATATAGAGTTTTTAAAAATTCGCCTACTCTAAATAAATAGGCTTTAAACGGCACCGCCTGTAATGCAAAAAAAATCTAGCTGGTGAGCAGCAATTGAAACTAAAATAGTATTTGCGTGATGAGAGATGCAGAATTTTATAACAATTTAAACTATATTTAACAACATCAACACATTTAAACTATATCTAATAACGGGATAGACGGGACCGTTTTTGAACATTTCTCGAGGAAGCCATTAACTCAGTGGGGGTGAAAGAGACCCTCCCATAACCGCTAAGTACTTCTAATTTTTCTCTAAATTATACGGGCAATTTAAAAATAGGAACCTTTATTCTTCCGCAAAGATAAAAATCTTGCTGAAAAAAAAGCCTACCAGTTCCAAGGGGTCCAAAACCTACTAGTTAAAACTGGCGAACTTTGAAAAATTCTGTATTTCGAAGGGGACTATAACAAAATATCAAGTGTGCTATATTTTTGGAAAGGTAATTTAAGTCATTTTCAGTTAATTAAAAATATATAGGGTATCCCAAATAAATAATCAATTTTTCTGTTTATAACTCTTTTAAGTTATTAACATCTATACAATGTTTTTTTATCAACAATATGCTCAATAACGCAAGTTTTTTTCCGTCTACCATATCTTATCTGAGCTATATGTTCTTTAAATCTAGTTAATATTGATCTTCTAGTTTGCCCAACATATTTTTGATTACAATCTTTCTTTTGTAAAAAATTTTTTTTTACATGAAATTTCATAAATACCCGATCTTTCCAGTGGAGGTGTTTTATCTTTAGGATTACCAATAATTGTTGTAATTTAATATTAACACTATACACAAGTTTGTAATTGATATTCTTAAAAATTCTTTTTAAACCACGGGCTAACTCTCTATCAAACGGTATTGAAAAATATTTTAACGTATCTTTCTCCACTTGAAAAGTCGAATTTTCAGAAATCGCAAACTTATACCTACGTTTTCTAATTATTTTATCAACTAATGAAAAAGCAAATCCATTACACTCAGCTAGATTCCTAATATATTTTCTTTCTATTTCATATCTTTCGTTGGAAAGTCGAAAACTAAGTAATCTGTGAACACAGAAAACATATGATTTTTTTTGTAGAGAATTCAATTTTCTACAAACATATTTTTTCCAAGTTGCAGATACCGAGATATTAATGTTTCTTTCTAATAATAAGGAAAAACAGAAAATTGAAAGATGGAGGACCTACCTATTAAAATTAAGAGCTCATACTTAGAGAAAAAATTTTTGAGGTGTCTATTACCAACCTTTTCTTCAGAGCATAAGGTGGAAAAAAATAGTCGATTTTTTTTATCCACCCTACTGTATATAAAATATGTAGTGTCTTTATAAATTTACACTTTAATATTGAATTCAATTTAACAGAATTTACAATCGCATACACAATAATTTACACATCGCTGAACACTCCACTAAATCTGTTGATATTAACACCTATTTATAGAACTCAGACCCCGCAAATCCCGCGTAAAGCCATTGTCATTTTGCTGAATAGAGATTAGAACGCCGACAGGAAAATTTCAATCACATTTGACGTTTGACAATGACCCGAACAACATACACATACTCATATGTACATGTACACGTCGAACAGACAGCCATCCGTGCTAAACCCGCCGTTGTTACATAGAATTTCGTCAAATAATAATGCCATTCGGATGCAATCGATATTTCGTAATAATCTTCACTTTTCACAATTCTGTAGGTATCTAAGTCGTTAATGTAGCCCGGATAGCTGAGAATACAATTTAAAAAAAAAATATATTGTCATTAATTTATAAAAATAGATCTTCTATCAACTGAACTGGACCAACTAATGATTAAAAATAGATGGATAACATAATAAGCATCAATGATACGCTGATAACCTAGTCCTAAAGTCCAAATTGCCAATAGTCCTCAACAAATTAACGAACTAAGCCAAAAATAAAGTAGATCTTAATATATGAATTTATCAAAAACTAAAGTAATGTACAACGAACTTGTGGACAGAAAAGATGAAGGGCGCAAGGGATATTGAAAGATACATATAGCTTAGCTTACTCAAAAATCAACCTCACCTTCACGTGGTGCACCCTGTTCACACAAACGAGGCTGTGATGTCCGAGTATAGGCGGTATAACCTTATACAACCCTCAGACCTGCCATCTTTCTGGGGATGAAGAGTAGTAAACTACACCTAGCAGGTCGAGAACATAGCACAAGGGAACTAACTATCTTCTCAGTGCCATAGCCATTCCGTGCTACATTTGCAACCAAAACTGTGCGGCAGCGTAATAGTCACAGCTGAACCTTTTCCCGCAGCTAACACTTTTCTTCTTCTTCTTTCTTTCTCAGCCTGGTTCCATCCAATGTTGGATATAGGCCTCTTCTAGGTTTTTCCATGCTTCGCGATCTCTAGTCAATCTTATCCATTGTCTTCCCGCCACTGCCATGACGTCATCGACCCATCTCTTTTTTGGTCGGCCCACACTTCTTGTTGTTCCCCTTGGTCTCCATAGGATTACTTTTTGGGGCCATCGGTCTGGATCCTGTCTTGCCACATGTCCTATCCATTGCCACTTCAAACTTGCCACTCTTTTAACGACATCTATTAATTTTGTTTTTTGACGTATGTGGGTATTCCGTATTTTTTCCCTAATGGTGACTCCCAACATGATTCTTTCCATGGCTATTTGTGCTACTCGTGGTTGTTCTGCTGTTTTTCGGGTAATTGCCATAGTCTCTAAGCCATACGTAAGCACAGGTAGAATGCAGCTGTCGTAAGCCTTTTTCTTTAGGTTCATGGGCACCTTTTTATCCTTGAAAATATTGCTCATATTTCCAAATGCTACCCATGCCAAATGGATCCTGCGTTTGATCTCCGTATTCAATAATAACGTTGTCAACGGTAATGTTATGGATATTGTTGCTCATTATCTTGGTCTTCTTCAAGTTCATTTTAAGGCCAATTTTCTGGGATTGGTCATTTAGCTCATCGGCAGCATGGTGTTTAGTGGGCTTGAATGTCAGGGGTGCTCAGCAGGACAATACAAAAACCTCAGAAATTGAAGGTGTACTGGTATCGATGTTTAGACCTCTATTTTCCCATTCCAATTTCTTTGAAGACATTTTCCAGTGCCAGTGTAAATAACTAAGCTTGGGAGAGATGGTATCTCCTTGTCTCACGCCCTTGCCGAGTGGTATTTTTCTGTTATGAGGTCATCATCTAATTTAACTTGGAAGGTTGCACTATCATATATATATATATATATATATATATATATATATATATATATATATATATATATATATATATATATATATATATATATATATATATATATATATATATATATATATATATATATATATATATATATATATATAGATATAATATATATATATATATGATAGTGCTATACATACACCCATCAGTGATAAAATATTCGAGTAGGGCAAAATCATCGTCCGGAGGTAATATTGCCCCCTCGATTGGATCTCCGAGAGGGACTCGAGCGTATCATCGGAGAACACGAAACTGCAGGAAAGAGAAATGGACATAAGATACAGATACGACGGCGCGGCGCTCTGTTCAACATAAAAAAAACTCATGGAAAAACACGTACGAAACTCATCACAGAACTTCAGTACGTTGATAACTCCTCTCCAGTTGCAAAAACGTTACAGCAATTATAAGAAATGCTGAACACATACACCTGAGCATGCGATGCTTTGGGCGTTAAGTTGAATCATATCAATGCTATCAAAATCGGAAGAAGAACTATTGGAATATGTAGCGGAATTATATTAACTCGGCAGTTTGATTTCAGAAAAGGCCAATATCGGCTCTAAAATTCAGCGCAGAATTAGCAGTGTCTCAAAAGCAGTCTGGAAGTTAAAAGACAGGGTTTTCTACAATCATAACTTGAGTACAAAAACGAAACTTGCACTAAGCAATAATAATCCCCACCATATTATATGGAAGCGACACCTGGGTGCCGT
The DNA here is from genome assembly GCF_002938485.1 of Sitophilus oryzae. NCBI lineage: Eukaryota > Metazoa > Arthropoda > Insecta > Coleoptera > Curculionidae > Sitophilus > Sitophilus oryzae. The sequence goes on along the minus strand of NW_022146184.1, from coordinate 1,985,049 downwards.
ACCGCCGGCACACAAGCGCATTAAACAAGTTGCAACAGAGACATCTCAGACAACTGTTAATAATCAAATGGTACCACCATGTCTCAAACGCGAGAGCGCTGAAGTCATGATTACTAAATTCCGCTAATATGGGCTGGACATGTATGCAGGATGCAAGAACACTGCCTACCGAAACCTCTCCTTTACAGTGAGCTTGCAAACGGTAAGAGACGGTAATAAGTAAATAAGGCGGACAACTCAAAAGGTACAAGGATATTTTCCACGAAAACTTAAAGGGATAAGCATGTAGAATCAGTGGGAGGAAGCACCGCACAATAGAACCCAATGGAAAAGAATTGTAAACTCAGTTAACAACGACAACCAAAAAGCCAAGAGGCAACAAAGTAATAAAATTTTTAAATGTCCAGAGTAGGGAAGAGAGATAAAATCACGTATCGGGCTGTTCAGTCACAAAAAAGCTCATGAAAGAAACGTAACCACCCGATGCGTGTCAAATACTTGTCAGCGATTATTGGCAGGAAGTAAATAAGACAAAAGATATTCTAATATGTGACACAATTTGGAATAACTAATACACAGTTCCACATCCCTTTTGTGCGTGGGACAGACGCCTTGTCGCTTAGCTGCGAAACAACAATATTAAGCTATGTCGCTTTGTGGCCATCCCTTTTGTATGTGGGACAGACGCCTTGTCGCTTAGCTGCGGAACAACAACATTAAGCTATCCCTTTTGTGCGTGGGACAGACGCCTTGACGCTTAGCTGCGGAACAACAATATTAAGCTATGTCGCTTTGTGGCCATCCCTTTTGTATGTGGGACAGACGCCTTGTCGCTTAGCTGCGGAACAACAACATTAAGCTATCCCTTTTGTGCGTGGGACAGACGCCTTGTCGCTTAGCTGCGGAACAACAACATTAAGCTATGTCGCTTTGTGGCCATCCTTTTTGTGCGTGGGATAGACGCCTTGTCGCTTAGCTGCGGAACAACAATATTAAGCTATGTCGCTTTGTGGCCATTCCTTTTGTGTGTGGGACAGACGCCTTGTCGTTTAGCTACGAAACAATATTAAAAATATTTAACTATTTTATATACTCGATTATGGTGATGTGATCATGTGCGTTTTCCAGTGATGCTCAAGTATATTTTATTTTTATAGATTGCAATGATCATAGAGTGAGAGCATTACACAAGTGTCCCGGCATCTAAGGTGAGTTTAGCTTCTTTTGTTTATGTTGTTTGAATATTAAATTGATATTAACACCATTCATATATTATGCTATATAAATAAAAAAATAATATTTTATTTTTCTTACTCTCGTTCTAGAGAGTAACTCTAGTAACTCGTGCATCGTGCACTACTTCTTGAAATCCGGGCCGTTGAATGAGTACGCAACTAGTAAGCCTTCAAAATTGTTACGGAAGTTAGCTGTGTATCGAGTTATTGTTCTTGCTGAACGTTTTATCATAGTAGAAGGAAACTATGGTTTTATTATATTTGGAATGCTACCAAGGATGGGTTAACAATTATTAACAATACATTTTAAATTTTAATATACTTACTGCTAACGTTTTTTATCTAATACCGGGGTGCGTGCGGCTCGAAAGTGGCTCACCCCTATAATTTTTTTATTTTTCCAGATAAAAAAAAACGAGATTTGGTATGTTAGTATAGGACATAAATTAGGATTGATTGACGAATTCAATTGTTTTTGGTCACTTCCTGTTTCACCGCAAATGACTACAAATTTTTTTTACAAATGTTTAAATTACACCATTGGTATTTTTTACTTTATTTGATAGAAAATGATATTCTGAAAAGAATGACATATAATATGTCAACTACTGACATTTTCGTTTTAAAGAGTACCATGGCTGTAATAAAAAACTAATTTTTAATCAAGGAGCCTCAGAAGGAAGCAAATAATATTATAGTTTTAAGGAAGTGGCCAAAAACAATTGAATATGTCAATTAATCCTATTTTATGTCATATACTAACATACCAAACTCCACTAACTGAACCAGAACCGTTCTGCTTTCCAAGTGGTAACCAACTCAAGGCGGAACTCAAGAACTTGGAAGATTCCATCCGCAACCTGGAATGGAAATCTTGCAATGGTCTAGGACACTCGAAGAAGTTTCTGAGGGCTTATGATCAAGAAAAATCACAGATCTTCCTGGGTCTGAGTAAGAACAATCTTCGGATTGTCACGGGGTTTTTAACAGGACACTGTCTCCTCAATGAACACCTCAGTAGATTGAAACTAAGAAGAAACGGCAAATGCAGATTCTGTGGGGAAGATGGTGAAACACCAGTACACCTCATCACTGAGTGCGCCGAGACGACAACCATTCGTGCCATGAATTTTGGTACGACTGATATTGGAGATGGAGAACTACCCTCTATAAAACCGTCCCAGATACTGGCTTTTGTCAAAGCCCTGAGACTGTATGATGAGTTATGATTCAAGAAAGGGGGACACAATGGATCTGTAAGGTCGAAGTGATTAACCCCCCTCCCACTCATTCTAAATTCTAAATTCTAAACATATCAAATCTCGTTTCTTTATCTGAAAACATAAAAAAGTTATAGGGGTGTGCCCAGGTATATGTATTCAACATTTCTTGCAATTGCTGTTTTTTTTTCTACTGTTTTGCTGAATGCTGTTTTATAATTGCTAAGTTTTTATACACTCACAATAAGCGACACGATTTTGCTTTCAATCGATCTTTCAACTTAATTTTTCGAAATGAGCACACCATAAAGGTACATTATTTATAAAATAAAAATCTTAAGACATAGATAATGAAAGCATGACGTGTAACAAACTATTAATTCACTACGGATCCAACCCTAGAAACCGCTACGAAATGAAAGAGCGTGATGACCTTTCCAAATACCACGCTCACTTTTTAAATTCGAACAAGGTCGCGGCAGAATTTTGACCGTTTTTTCTTTGGCGTGTTGCAAAGATTTTTAGGCTAGATAGCCCGAAATGAGTTCGTAATAGATTTGTTTTGTCACTAGGTAAATTGTTTTAACTTGGTAGTAATTTTATGATCTGATTTAAGACAATATACTGAAATCTCTATACGGTGGGATTATATCATTGAATGTGTTGACTAATTGTAATTATTTTAATTTTACTATACAGGGTTATTCACGGCCATGTCCATGGTACGTTAGAAGACCATAGAGATCCAGTGATAAGGTTTTTTAAATTTGAATTTTTGCATAAAGGCGCGTGCCCCATACCTATGTCTAAATTATTTTCAGAATTATAGTGTTCGTGCCAAAAGCAGTAGAAACTTTGTTATTTTAAATGGACCACGCGGTATATTATTACATTTTTTGAAACTCCTTTCATATGTCATAATTTTTCCATTATACCACACCTGAAAAATCTAGGGATATCATTTTATTAAAGTTAAAAATAAATGTTTTGAATAAACAACCACATATTTGTAGGCCGATTCTTTCTACTTCGATTGAAACGAAGTAGTAACACTAGTTATTTCTAAATTTGGGATATTTGCAAAAGTGTTTGTGCATTTTTTGTCAAATGTATAAAAAGCACCTAGCGTCAATTGTTCGAATTTAAACTGTACTGGCTATGATTTTATGATAACTGGCCAGAATTCATTCAAATAACTCTATTTAGTATTAAACGACACTATGGAGCGTAGACATCTTAACAGAGACGAAATGCTAAGGGCCATGGGTATGCTCGAAGCTGGAATGCGCCAAATCGACGTAGCTAGAGCATTAAAGACAATGCAAAGTGTAATATCGCGATTAAGTGCACGCTACCGTGAAACTGATGATGTTGCTGAAAGGCACACAGGGCGACATCGCATTACTACCCCTCAGCAAGATCATTTTTTACAATTAAATGCTAGACGCCGACCGACTCTTACAGCACCAGAGCTTAGTTTAATTCTCCAGGAAACACATAATGTAACCGTTAGTCCTGACACTGTTCGCAATAGATTAAGAGAGGTCAACTTAAGAAGCAGACGCCCCTGGACAGCTCAACCCTTAACGAGAGGAAATCGAGAGGTACGATATTTGTGAGCTCAAGATCATGTTCAGTGGTCGAATAAACAATGGGCCAATGTTCTCTTCACGGATGAGTCACGCTTTGGAATTCATCCGGATTCGAGAAGGCTTAGGGTATGGAGAGAACCGGGAAATCTTATTCGGTTGGATCATGTTCAGGAAGTGCACCCTTATCAAGCTGGAACAGTTATGGTCTGGGGAGGAGTCCAGTTAGGCCGAAAAACCGATCTCGTTTTTCTTGAAAGGTTTCTAACAGGAATCACATATCGTGATTTAATTCTTGAGCCTGTCGTGTTACGATATGCCAATGATTTTGGGAGAAACTTCATTCTCATGCATGACAATGCACGGCCTCATACAGCCAGAGTGGTAAGTGAGTTTATCAATGCTCATCAATTAAACATCTTACCCTGGCCGGCACAATCTCTTGACCTCAACCCCATCGTCCAAAGAAGAATTTTGAGAATGGGTATGCCTCGTGAAACTCGTAGGGATCTGGTTCGGGCCGTGAATGCAGCGAAGAGATCGACAACCTGATCAGGAGCATGGAGAGACGATGTAGGGCTGTAATGAACAGTAGAGGAGGCTATACCCTTTATTAAGTAAAAATGGTTTTATCTTTTTTTTTTAATTCACAGTTTAGAATTAAAAAAAATGTGTGTATTTTTTTGAGTTCAATAAAAATCAAGGTAAATTTGAAAAAATCAGTAAATTTCGCATTTTTATTTCCAATACGTCCTGTAAACTATTTGTTTATTTTAATTTTATTAATATCAGAAATGCAAATAATAAAATTACTGACGATGGCTGGATAAAATTGTGATATCCCTAGACTTTTCCGGTCTGTGTACTTACTTATACCAAAGTTTACAGAATTCTGTAAACTTTGCTTATACCAAGCTCTCATACGACCAAAGGTTCTAACCACAACTTTAAAAAACATAATATATGTATTGTATTGACGACACTGTACTGGATTTGAGAATTTGTGGCAATTTTTAGAAAAAAAAAATGCGAAATTTTGTCTTCGTGGGAAATTTTATTTCAGAATGTTGGCAACACTGCCTTTCTCCATTGTTTCACTTAAGTGGGATCAGGAAAAAAGTCCAGGCGTGAGTGTAGAAAATGGATCTTCAGAGACATATTGCAACCTATTTTTTTACTTGACAGTAGATTTTTAACCAGAGTGACGTAATCACTAGCTTTTTCACTAGTTTGATGACGTACAAGAAGTCAGATCCTAACGATTTTTTTTTGTCAGTTATTTTAGTTAATGTCTATAGAAGGACCTATTCAACAGCTTTGATAAAAATAGTATCTAATCAGTTACGTATCAACATTAATTGTGACCGTAATAATATTTTTTTTTTTACTTGGCAATTGCTTCTTTTTACTTGGCAATCTGATGGGAACGCAGCTTTTCTCTAATTTAATAATTTTGTATATCTTGTGGATTAAGAGATTACGGCTCTAAACTAATTTTAGCGGTTCTGGTGCAGAATTAAAAATTATAAACCCGGAATGATTGCTGTGGGGTCCCAGTCTCTTCCCTAATTTCCAGAAAATGTTTTTACTTTTAAATTATCTAATAACATTATTAGATTATACATAAACTGAATTAACTTTATTCAATATTTTCAACTTTTACAGCATATATATTCTTTCTATATCCATTTTGCTAAAAAACCTATTGTTTTGGAAATAGATTTATATGTCTGGAAACATTCTATCCATTTTTAATCTCCCTATAATTAGTGATAATTTTTGATAAATTTTATGTCGAAAAGTTTGGGTTTTTCGATATTTCTGCGCAAAAAAGTTTTTCAAAAGTTTTGTGATAGGTGCCAACACCGCAACACCGTTCATACAACAGTTCTACCAAAATATCGCGACTATGAAATAGACTGTCTATACAGGGTGGCCCATCGAAAACGTTCCGCAAGGCATATCGACCAGGGTATTTTTTTTTCAGAAAATTCAAAAACACGTCAATTTTGTTTGTGAGGGGGACAACTTTTGCCCCAAAAATTATTGCAAAATCGTCAACCCTCTAAGCGGGGGAGTCATCCCCCAATTTTTTTCAAATGGGAAGGGGAGTCAAGTGGTACCGCAATGAAAAGCGCTTTCTATTCTCTGTGCTTTCCTGCTTCGTTTTTGAAGATCGGTCGAGTAAATGATAAGGATAAATTGCTTCGACCAATTTGCTGTTTTTTCTTATTATTTCTAGACGTTTGCAATCAGGTTGCGCAGTTATTCAATGAACGCCATCCTGACAAACACCTTTATGGCAAAATTGTTCGCCAGGTAGTAGCAAAATTTCGCGAAACTGGTTCCGTTATGAATAAAAAGAGGCAGAGGGAAAATCTTGTATAAATGAAGCTATGGAGGTATTCGTATTGGGCCAAGTTGCCATGGACAGCATTCTGAGTACAAGAAAATTAGCCAATGAGACCGGCGTGAATCGTACAAGTTTCAAAAGCATATTAAAAAAACACAAGTTCCACCCGTACAAAAAATTCAACCATACAAAAAATTCAACCATAAATTGTACCAATACAAGAACTCAACAAAGACGGTTTTGATCGTTGCTTGCAATTTTGTGAAATTATGAGTGAACGAGTGGCCAATGATAATAATTTTCTATTTAATGTGTGTTTTTCGGATGAGTGTATTTTCTTTTTGAACGGTGTAGTTAATCGGCACAACTGTCGTTACTGGGCTGAGGGCATCCCCAGGGGTTTTCACAAGGTGCACACACAAAACCCTCAGAAATTGAACGTGTGGGCTGGTATTTTTGGAAATTCTATTGTAGGTCAGTTTAACGATATTGAGAAGAACTTCAACGCACAAGTCACAGAACAGCTATCTAGCAACTACCGCACCTGATCGTTCAACGTTGTGGCAACTGAAAAAATGCGTAAACATCTAGAAAAAAATAAGAAAAAACAGCAAATTCGTTAAAGAAATTTATCCTTAATTATAATTTACTCTGATAAATATTTAAATAAATTTTTCAAATTTCAATCATTCATATTTTCTCAATGACTCGACCGATTTTCAAAAACGAACCGGGGAAATATAGAGAATAGAAAGCTCTTTTCATTGCGGCGCCACTTTACCCCCCTTCCCATTTGAAAAAAGTTGGGGGATTGAAGATTTTGCAATCGTTTTTGGGGCAAAAGTTGTCCCCCTCACAAACAAAATTGACGTGTTTTTGGATATTTTGAAAAAATAAATACCCTGGCCGTTATGCCTTGCGGAACGTTTTCGATGGGCCACCCTGTATGTGTATTTATTTGCGATATAGTACTAGGTTGAATTCAGTCAGTTTGCTGAGAAATACGTTTAGGATAACTATTTTTTTACGAATAACTCACGAACTTTAGAATTTCCCACAGATATGGTTTTTTGGAATAAAATTTCTCTTTTCCCTCTGTATCTTGAAATTTCCCACGAGTTGGCATCACTGGATATAAAAATAAAGATACATTTTGTATAGCAAAATTATATCTTCTCTATTTCTTAGTATTTCTAAGAAGAATTTAAAGTAGTATTTCTTGTGACACCACAACAATAACACTTAATGGACAAAACGAAATAAAAGTAGATGCATAATATTTTAGCTGGAATTTTATGAAAACCTGTTTAAAGAAAACACCTAGCGTACCTATTTCAGGATTTGCGAGATGATATAAAGTTTCACACATTTATTCTTGTCAGAAACACCGCATTTACTGTTGATAAAAATAGCTATCTTAAATATTGCACCACCACGACACACGATGTTAAACTAGGATTTTCTTTTTGAAATTTATGAAAACCTTGAATTTTTTTTTATTTATTAAAGTTATGTTTGCATAAAGAAGGAAAATATGTATTATGAAATTTATGCGCATAATTTTTTGTATTAAAATGCCAATATAAATTAGTAAAGGGACAATTAAAAATGTGAAATAATTAATTATTGTTATTAACAATATTTAATATAAAATATTTAATATTTAATAAACATATTTTTCATCTATAAGTCCAGATTTACCCAGACATGTCCGGATTAGTAAGCACACTACAGTAAACATATAGTAGTACAGGGTGGGTCAAATTGGACGGTTTTAAAGCGAAACACCCTTTTCTATAGGAGATAGACGAAAACTAATATCAGTGTCTGGAGCTCAATTTTGACTAAAAATATGATGGTGAAAACCGCACCTCGATATCTGTTACCGTTTCGGAGTTGCGGGGTGTCTTTCAAAACTGTGCATTTTTAACAAATCGCTGTCACTTTTTTGCTATGGAAAATTTTGTATTTTTATGAAAATATTTCCAAAGCACGTTTTTACTTAGAATTTAATGGTCTAAGTATACAGGGTTGTTCACCACATACGACACGGAGTATTGTAGCTAAACGATGAGATCTTTACAAATTGTAAGTTTTGGGTTCGATGAAGGACTATTAGAGGTACAATTTAAAAATAATTTTACATGATACAGAGTGTCCCAAATAAGTAAAAAATATCTAAGTTGTATTTTTTTAAATGGAACACCCTGTATATTATTACATTTTAGTTTCTACGATTAAAATAAAGGTAAATTTGATTAAGGTTAATGATACTTAAACCTTACCGTTTTTGAAATATTTTCAATTTTGTGAAATTGCAGTAAACATTTTAAGGCTTCATTTCTCCAAGGGTATCAAAGTTTTTAATACTAAATATTTACTGAAGTTTATTTATTGATCAGTTATTGTGTTGCAATAATAAAAATAATACAACCTTATACAGAGTGTCTAAAAATTTATTTTAAATAATTATTAGCTTCAAACGGCAATAACTTGTTTAATTTAAATGGAACGCCCTGTATATTTTAGGAGAATCAGATGCACAATTTAATTGTCTATCAAATTGTGTTAAACCATTTTTTACCTATCCCTTCAAGTTTTCGTAGAAAATGCATTTTCTTATAATTTAGACCTCATTTATCAATATACCCATGCAATATTGACATTTGAGATTGTTTTTAAAGATGTACCAAATTTTTAAAGAGTACAGATACCAATATTGTCGATATAATTCGTTTATTTCATTAAAAAATTAAAAAAACTGTTTAAATATTTGTTAAAGAGGACCAATTAGTATGATTCCAGTATTCAAACTACATGAACTGACTGTTTGCGTTGATTAATAATAATTGCTCCAAATACTAAAAAACTGAATTTTGTATGGGTATTAGACAGTGTGATAAAAAGTAATACCTTAAAAATGATATTTCATTTTTTAATAAATGCTTATTTAGAACAACAGAGACTTTAATTTGATAATATATATTAATTTGATAACTTATTATTATATTGATTTCTGACTCAAATCCACATTTATTTATAATAATTTATTAACGAACACAATTAAGTATGTAATTAATTAGTATATGGGCGGAAATAATGGTGTTATATTTAATTAATGGTATACTCTTTTATAAAGATTTAAATAGTTTTCTTTTTGCATACAAATGGGCTAGTAATATTATCGTTTTGCTAAAAACGATAATATTACTAGTCTGTACATTTTGTACATTTGTTGTTTTAAAAACAATCGAAAATGTCAATATTCCATGGGTATATTGATAAATGAGGTCTAAATTATAAGAAAATGCATTTTATACGAAAACTTGAAGGGATAGGTAAAAAATGGTATAATACAATTTGATAGACAATTTAATTGTGCATCTGATTCTCCTAAAATATGCAGGGCATTCCATTTAAATTAAAGAAGTTATTGCCGTTTGAAGCTAATAATTATTTAAAATAAATTTTTAGACACTCTGTATAAGGTAGTATTATTTTTATTTATTTATTTATTATAACACAATAACTGATCAATAAATAAACTTCATTAAATATTCAGTATTCAAAACATTGATACCCTTGGAGAAATGAAGCTTTAAAATTTTTACTGCAATTTCACAAAATTGAAAATATTTCAAAAACGGTAAGGTTTAAGTATAATAAACCTTAATCAAATTTACCTTTATTTTAATCGTAGAAACTAAAAATGTAATAATATACAGGGTGTTCAATTTAAAAAAATACAACTTTGATATTTTTTATTTATTTGGGACACTCTGTATCTTGTAAAAATATTTTTAAATTGTAACTCTAATAGTCCTTCAACGAACCCCAAACTTACAATTTGTAAAAATCTCATCGTTTAGCTACAATACTCCGTGTCGTATGTGGTGAACAACCCTGTATATTTTTTTTGGAATTTAATTTTGCTAAAGTGAATCACAAGGGATATGGGTAAATTTCATTGAAACCTGTAAAACAGAAAAAGGAGAGTGAAATCGTTCTATCAAATGCATCAGAGCCGCTTCTTTGCAAAACAAAGAACTCGTTTGCCTTTGATCCGAATGGCAATACCCAAAGGTAAAGGCCGAACTGCATCTTGAAGATCTCTCTGATACGTATTAACTTTAATAACAGCCTACGGGTGTTATTAGGTAGCGAAACGAGCACGCATTGAAAGGCATTAAATTAAAAATGCCATAATGGTTTCATTAGTGCTCCTTTTTCAGTGGTCGAATAACGATATTCAGTCATCTTCGTTTAATGGTGTAAGGATGAGAGGTGTTTTATTATCTCTCTTTGAAGTGTGTAGTCATAAATAAATATAATTAAGTCCTTCAATGAAATTGCGTTTTAATCTTAATTTGTCTTTTTTAATTGTGGATTATTTACGTCAATAATTATTTATTGTATTGACCATTTGACGCAAAAAATATAATCCAGAAAAAAAAATATTTAAGTAAATTATTTTAAGTTAAACTCTCCTTTTTGCTCCCAAGGCTAACATGGAGTGGGCTCCACTATGTTTACGTGGAATTCGAACCGCGGTCCTCGGCCATATCATTATCATTACAGACTCTTACTCAAGAAATATTATACAGAGTGAGTCAATGAGAGCTAAATAAGTGCAAATATTTTCAGGTTAGACGTTTATGGAGAGAACCAGTGATTTTACATAAAGGCAACTGCTGTATATATCTAAAATATTTTCAGCTTTACATTTGAAAAATGATATCATCCTTCTTATTTTAAATAGAACATCCGGTATATTATTACATTTTTTGGAAACTACTTTCATATCTCATCATGTTTCTATTGAAGACTATACAGGGTGGCCCATCGAAAACGTTCCGCAAGGCATAACGGCCAGGGTATTTTTTTTTCAGAAAATTCAAAAACACGTCAATTTGGTTTGTGAGGGGGACAACTTTTGCCCCAAAAATTATTGGAAAATCTTCAACCCTCTAAGCGGGGGGGTCATCCCCCGATTTTTTCCAATGGGAAGGGGGGTCAAGTGGTACCGCAATGAAAAGGGCTTTTTATTCTCTATACCTTCCTGCTTCGTTTTTGAAGATCGGTGGAGTCGTTGGGAAAATATGAAGGATTGAAATTTGAAAAGTTTATTTAAACATTTATCAGAGTAAATGATAACGATAAATTCCTTCGACCAATTTGCTGTTTTTTCTTATTATTTCTAGATGTTTGCAATCGGGTTGAGCAGATATTCAATGAACTCCATCCTGACAAACACCTTTATGGCAAAATTGTTCGCGATTTAGTAGCAAAATTCCGCGAAACTGGTTCTGTTATGAATAAAAAGAGGCAGAGGGAAAATCCTGTAGTAAATGAAGCTATGGAGGCCCGGTATTCGTATTGGGCCAAGTTGCCATGGACAGTATTCTGAATATAAGAAAATTAGCCAATGAGACCGGCGGGAATCGTACAAGTTTCCAAAGGATATTAAAACAACACAAGTTCCACCCGTACAAAATTCAGTTGGTACAAGAACTCAACGAAGACGATTTTGATCGTTGCTTGCAATTTTGTGAGTCTTATAATCTTGCAACTATGAGTGAACGAGTTGCGAATGATAATAATTTCCTATTTAATGTGGGTTTTTCGGATGAGTATACTTTCTTTTTGAACGGTGTAGTTAATCGGCACAACTGTCGGTACTGGGCTGAGGACAACCCCAGGGTTTTTTACGAGGTGCACACACAAAACCCTCAGAAATTGAACGTGTGGGCTGGTATTTTTGGAAATTCTATTGTGGGTCAGTTTAACGATATTGAGAAGAACTTCAGCGTACAAGTCACAGAACAGCTATCTAGCAACTACAGCACCTGATCGTTCAACGTTGTGACAAGTGAAAAAAATGCGTAAAAATCTAGAAATAATAAGAAGAAACAGCAAATTGGTCGAATTTATCCTTAATTATCATTTACTCTGATAAATGCTTAAATAAACTTTTCAAATTTCAATCCTTCATATTTTCTCAATGACACGACCGATTTTCAAAAACGAAGCGGGGAAATATAGAAAATAGAAAGCTCTTTTCATTGCGGCGCCACTTGACCCCCCTTTCCATTTGAAAAAAGTTGGGGGATGACACCCCCGCTTAGAGGGTTGAATATTTTGCAATCATTTTTGGGGCAAAAGTTGTCCCCCTACAAACAAAATTGACGTGTTTTAGGATTTTTTGGAAAAATAAATACACTGGCCGGTATGCCTTGCGGAACGTTTTCGATGGGCCACCCTGTATATTGACTTATACCTCTAAATCTCTAAAATTTGCTAAATACAAAATTCTTTCCTTGTAGAATGTAGAATGTTTAGGAGGGGAGTTAATCACCGCGACCGTACAGATCCCTATTGTGTGTTCCCCTTTCTTGAGGTATAACGAGTTATAACTCATCATACAGTCTAAGGGCTTTGACAAATGCTAGTATCTTAAATGGCTCCACAGAGGCCAGCTCTCCGTCCGCGACATCAGCCGTACCAAAGTTCATGGCACGAATGGTCGTCGTCTCGCACTCAGTAATCATCATCGCACTCAGTGATAAGGTGTTCTGGTGTTTCCCCATTTTCCCCACAGAATCTGCATTCGCCGTTGTGTCTCAACTTCAGCCTACTGAGGTGTTCGTTGAGGAGATAGTGTCCTGTTAGAAATCCCGTGACAACCCGAAGATTGTTTTTACTTAAATCAAGGAAACCCTTTGATTTTTCTCGGTCGTAAGTTCTGAGAAACTTTTTCGAGTGTCTTAGACCGTTGGAGGACACCCATTCCAGGTTACAAATGGAGTCTTCCAGATTCTTCAGTTCCGCTTTCAATTGGTTCCCGCTTGGAAAACAAAACAGTTCTGGTGCAGCTAGTGGAGTGTTTGCTCCTTTAAAAAAATATAAGGTATAGATACTGTGTTACGTACTAACTTGGGATTTTTTTTCCATCATTATTTAAAACCAAGCTAGTTACAACCAAGTTAGTGTTACAACAGCAAAATAAAACACTAAAATTACACACTACTATTACACTGGATGCACTGAACTCGCGTTTCGCTAACCATGTTAGCATTAAAACTGATGTCAATTTTAATCATCTGCTGAGCATGTCCAGTGCAAAAAGTAACAGTGTTTTGGTGTATAGTGGTGATTTAGTGTTTTATTTTACCATTCCACTATTTCAAAACAAGTTTAATTAGTTTTCTAACTCGGCCAAAATCTACTAACGAATATTTTTAATAGCGAGACAAATTACACAAATAACATTTTCTCTCGTTTTTTCTGTAACCTTAAACATAAACCTAAATTTAGGCACCGCCTGTGTAACACGGTCTTTCTTCATATTTTCTCGCATTACGAGTAGAGCGTAAACACTAATCAAAAATAATGCAATAAAAAATAAATTACAGTAAACATTATCCAGTATCGAAAAATTAATATGCAATATTAAAGTATGTTTTACGTAGGTATTTTTCACCGATATGTTTTAAAAGCTTTTTTAAACACGTAGGTTGGATTTTCGATGTTTAATTAATTTTATATTAAATTGCAACGATAATATAATAGTGCAAAATTATATTAATATATTTACTGGTTTTGTGTATATATTTAGGATATCAATTAATGTTATAATTGAATAAAATTAATTTAATATACGGTGTATATTTGTGTGAAAATTTAAAAATATTTAGATAAATACTTATTTTCTAGTATCGGTGTCATTATTACAGTTGTGGGATGAAACCTTTGGTGTTACAACAGCAAAATAAAACACTAAATCACCACAATACACCAAAACACTTTACTTTTGCTGGACGCACGTTGCGCTAACCATGTTAGCATCATCACCAGATGATTAAAACTGACAAAAAATACAAAAGTAAAGCGTTTTGGTCTATTGTGGTGCATTAGTGTCGGTCATGAAATAAAAGATGTTTTCTAAATAATGAGCGTAAAGCATCGTAATCAATGTCATTGATTCTACTTTCTTTTATGCAAATGCGCCTTTGATGTATCAATTTCTCATTCCAATTAATTAACCTTACTTGTAACCAATACTGTAAAATGTATGGTATTAACATTAATTGTTAAAACTGAAATTGATTGATATCCAAGACAGAAAAGATTTTTTTTTAAATTTTATCCAGTGAAATATGACACAGATATGCATACATCAAATATGCATGGGTGGACCATTTTGGATGTTTCTATAGGGTATCTAGGAAACCGTGAGAAATATTCAAATTTTGATCTATCTCGGGTTCTTTTTAAAAAAAAAATTTTTTTCGTAAAAACTCTGACCACTCCACAATTCATTTTTGCGTTGCTGAAATAAATGTTGCTGAAATAAACAAACTATGGAACATCTTCAAAAAGTACAAAATTTGGAAATCCCCCTGTAGCTTCGAAACCGATCAAGATAGCCACGATCCGCTTGCGCCATGCGCCATTGCGATTTTTTCAAAAAATAGCCCGAGATAGCAGTATCAAAATTTAAATATTTCTCACGATTTTCTAGATACCCTATAGAAACAACCAAAATGATCCACCCTGTACAGGGTGGGTCAAATTCGACGCTTTTAAACGGAAACACCCTTTTCTATGGGAGATAGACGAAAACTAATATCCGTGTCTGGAGCTCAATTTTCATCAAAAACATGATGGTGAAAACCGCACATCAATATCTGTTACCGTTTCAGAGTTACGGGGTGTTTTTCAAAAATGTGCATTTTTAACAAATCCCTGTAACTTTTTTGCTATGGAAAATTTTGTATTTCTATGAAAACATTTCCAAAGCACCTTTTTACGTAGAATTTAATGGTTTAAGTATAATTTTTTTAAAATTAATAATTTAAGAGTTATTAACAGAAAAATTGATTTTTTATTTGGGACACCCTCTATATTTTTAATTAACTGAAAAGAATTTAAAATTACCTTTCCAAAAATATAGCTCTCTCTCTCTGTCTTTATTCCTACAAAAGGAATGTAGTGGTCAGGTGATGTGTGAGGTTTGTCTCCATAATTCCCTGTCTTGTGCTTCATGTACAAGCGTGTGCAGTGGCTTGTGGGTGATTTTTGATAGCTGGTCTATCCATCGGGAGGGCGAGCGGCCTCTTCTTCCCGGAACCTTGCCCTGTATAATGAGTTTTTCCATACAGTCAGTATCCCTCCTCATAACGTGACCGAAATATTTAAGTATACGTGACTGTATAGAAGTTGAGAGGCGTTCCGTGATGTTCAGTTCTTGGTTTATGGATTCATTGGTTCGCCGGCAGTCCAGGGAATTCTGAGCATTCGTCGCCAACAGTACATCTCAGTTGCGTCAATTTTTTTCATTTCTGACTGTCTCATCGTCCAGGACTCGGAGCCATACATTAATATAGGAAATATTAGGCAGTGAACAGGTTTTGTCTCGCCATATCTTTGACAGTTTTCGCACTGCCACTCTTGTCATTTCACATCTTCTTCTTATTTCCCCTTCTAACGATCCCGTGTTGTTTAAAAGTGACCTAAGATATATATATATATATATATATATATATATATATATATATATATATATATATATATATATATATTGACTTACAACCTCAAAACGACCAATGCTCACTAGCATCAAGTTTGTTGTTGTTTTGCCTGTCGATAATCATAATTTTTGTTTTAGAGGGATTAATTTCAAGTCCAAGTTTCTCGCTTTCGTCTTCAACCAATTTTAGAAGCTGCAGTAACTCTTCCTCGTTTCCCGCTAGAAGGACCGTATCGTCTGCAAATCTGAGGTTGGTAATTTTGTGACCATTAATTTTTATCCCCCCTTGCCAATGTTCCTATGCCCTTCTCATGATATATTCAGTATATATATATTGAATAACTGAGGAGATAGTATGCACCCCTGCCTAACACCACAGGTAGGCTGGAAGTCTTCCGCAGTAACGCCATTGATGGTAATTCTACTTTTGGTATTTACATAGAGATTCTGGATCAATGAAATCAAATGAAGAGGCACGCCCATTTCTTTAAGAACCATCCATAGTTTTGACCATTTGACTTTGTCAAAAGCTTTTCGATAGTCTATGAAAGAAATATAGAGCGGATTGTTAAATTCTCGGGCCTTTTCGATAATCTGACGGACATTCAAAATTTGTTCACGTGTTCCTCGACCTCTTGTGAATCCTGCTTGCTCTGGAGGGATTTGTGGTTGAATATATGGTTTTAACCTTTCGTTAATGATATGAAGAAGAATCTTACTGGCATGTGAAATTAGCGCAATGGTACGAAAGTTGTTGGCATTTGGCTGGAGATCCCTTTTTGTGGATGGTTATTATGGAACAATCGGTCCAATCTGATAGCCATTGGTGAGTATGCCATATCATATTACATAACTTGTGCAAGATGTCCACACCAAAATCTCTCGACGCTTGGAGCATTTCGGCCGTGATGTGATCTGGTCCCGGGGCTTTATGATGTTTTAGGTTTTTTATTGCTGCTTCAATTTCAGATCTCAGTATGTCTGGTTCTTCATTAATTATATCACTGTGGAAAGAGCAACTAGGCTGAGGATCTTTTTCTTTATACAGTGTTCCGCAGTATGTTCGCCATCGTTCCACTATTTCGTTAATTTCGGTTTTAAGTTGTCCTGAACCCTAATAGTCAGGATTATAAAACACTACTTCACCAAAATACACAAAAACACTTTACTTTTGCTGAACGCGTGTTTCGCTAAACATGTTCGCATCATCAGTAGGGTATTAAAATTGGCAAAAAAATACAAAAGTAAGTGTTTTGGTCCATTGTGGTGCATTAGTATTTTATTTTGCTAACAGCAGATATTTACAATTATTGTGATTAACTGCTGTTTCATTTAACGCTCTAATTACTTTTAGTAAATTTAAAAAAGCGTGGGCATAAGCTTTACAAATATTTAGAAATCAAAATAAAACTCTTTTTAATATAAGTTAAACTGTATAACATATAAAGAGGCGATACAATTCCTGTTATTAAAAATCCAATTAAAGTCACGTCATTCATGAGCGAATGTTTGCCAAGGTCCCTTTTCAGTGGGACACACCATTGAAAATATTTCACGCTAGAATACACGAACGAGAACACATGCTATACAAGGGGGTTCGATTCTTATTCGGAAACTTCGGCAGCATATTCTGCAGATAAAAAAATGTAAAAAATCGTATACATTTATGTCCTAAAATGATTTCTTTCAGGGATATAGTTAGTTTTGAACTAACCTCGACATGTGAATGAAAATATGACTTCTACTTGTAGGGGGCGCCACCTACATGTTTTTAAACTGTTTTGAAGAGTAATAACTTTTCGTCCGTAACTACCACCGGAAAAATCTAGGGATATCATTTTATTAAAGTTAAAAATAAATGTTTTGAATAAACAACCACATATTTGTAGGCCGATTCTTTCTACTTCGATTGAAACGAAGTAGTCACACTAGTTATTTCTAAATTTGGGATATTTGCAGAAGTGTTTGTGCATTTTTTGTCAAATGTATAAAAAGCACCTAGCATCAATTGTTCGAATTTAACCTGTACTGGCTATGTTTTTTATGATAACTGGCCAGAATTCATTCAAATAACTCTGTTTAGTATTAAACTACATTATGGAGCGTAGACATCTTAACAGAGACGAAATGCTAAGGGCCATGGGTATGCTCGAAGCTGGAATGCGCCAAATCAACGTAGCTAGAGCATTAAATACAAGGCAAGGTGTAATATCGCGATTAAGTGCACGCTACCGTGAAAGTGGTGATGTTGCAGAAAGGCACACAGGGCGACATCGCATTACTACCCCTCAGGAAGATCATTTTTTACAATTAAATGATCGACGCCGACCGACTCTTACAGCACCAGAGCTTAGTTTAATTCTCCAGGAAACACATAATGTAACCGTTAGTCCTGACACTGTTCACAATAGATTAAGAGAGGTCAACTTAAGAAGTAGACGCCCCTGGAGAGCTCAACCCTTAACGAGAGGAAATCGAGAAGTACGATATTTGTGGGCTCAAGATCATGTTCAGTGGTCGAATGAACAATGGGCCAATGTTCTCTTCACGGATGAGTCACGCTTTGGAATTCATCCGGATTCGAAAAGACTTAGGGTATGGAGAGAACCGGGAAATCTTATTCGGTTAGATCATGTTCAGGAAGTGCACCCTTATCAAGGTGGAACAGTTATGGTCTTGGGAGGAGTCCAGTTAGGCCGAAAAACCGATCTCGTTTTTCTTGAAAGGTTTCTAACAGGAATCACATATCGTGATTTAATTCTTGAGCCTGTCCTGTTACCTATGACCTATGCTAATGATTTTGGGAGAAACTTCATTTTCATGCATGACAATGCACGGCCTCATACAGCCAGAGTGGTAAGTGAGTTTATCAATGCTCATCAATTAAACATCTTACCCTGGCCGGCACAATCTCCTGACCTCAACCCCATTGAGCACGTATGGGACGCGGTCCAAAGAAGAATTTTGAGAATGGGTATGCCTCGTGAAACTCGTAGGGATCTGGTTCGTGAATGCAGCGTGGCAGGCTGTACCTCAAGAAGAGATCGACAACCTGATCAGGAGCATGGGGAGACGATGTAGGGCTGTAATGAACAGTAGAGAAGGCCACACCCTTTATTAAGTAAAAATGGTTTTATCTTCTTTTTTTATTCACAGTTTAGAATAAAAAAAATTTGTGTATTTTTTGTTGAGTTCAATAAAATTCAAGGTAAATTTGAACATTTCGGTAAATTTCGCATTTTTATTTTCAATACGTCCTCTAAACCATTTGTTTATTTTAATTTTATTATATCAGAAATGCAAAAAATAAAATTACTGACGATGGCTGGATAAAATTGTAATATCCCTAGACTTTTCCGGTGTGTGTATATTAAACTACTGAAAAAATATGCCTACATTTCCTCCGCTTTTTACGTAAAAAACTTCTCCCAGTAAAAAGCGCTACGGGTAATGCTTCTCAAGATATTTGGAATGGAAATATGTAATCAATACATATCATTATTGACAAAAATTAAACTGTTTGTTAAATATATGTTAGACTGAAATACTAAATCTCGAATACCTATGTTTGCCAAAAGTTAAAAAGGAACTCTTCGAATTATTTCTATTTTATGAATAATTAAAAAAATATATAAAGTTCCCAAATTTATCACTTCAGTCAAGTAACTATCTAGTAAACACGTCAATTTTGTTTGTGAGGGGGACAACTTTTGTCCAAAAAATGATTGCAAAATCTTCAACCCTCTAAGCGGGGGTGTCATCCCCCAACTTTTTTCAAATGGGAAAGGGGGTCAAGTGGTACCGCAGTGAAAAGGGCTTTTTATTCTCTATACTTTCCCGCTTCGTTTTTGAAAATCGGTCGAGTCATTGAGAAAATATGAAGGATTGAAATTTGAAAAGTTTATTTAAACATTTATCAGAGTAAATGATAAGGATAAATTCCTTCGACCAATTTGCTGTTTTTTCTTATTATTTCTAGATGTTTACGCATTTTTTCACTTGCCACAAGGTTGAACGATCAGGTGCGGCAGTTGCTAGATAGCTGTTCTGTGACTTGTGCGTTGAAGTTCTTCTCAATATCCTTAAACTGACCTAAAATAGAATTTCCAAAAATACCAGCCCACACGTTCAATTTCTGAGGAACCTCGTGAAAAACTCCTCAGCCCAGTACCGACAGTTATGCCGATTAACTACACCGTTCAAAAAGAAAGTACACTCATCCGAAAAACACACATTAAATAGGAAATTATTATCATTCGCCACTCGTTCACTCACAGTTTCACAAAATTGCAAGCGACGATCAAAATCGTCTTCGATGAGTTCTTGTACCAACTGAATTTTGTACGGGTGGAACTTGTGTTTTTTCAATATCCTTTGGACACTGGTACGATTCACGCCGGCTAATTTTGCATTGGCTAATTTTCTTGTACTCAGCGTACTATCCATGGCAACTTGGCCCAATACGAATACCTCCATAGCTTCATTTACTACAGGGTTTTCCCTCTGACTGTTTTTATTCATACGGGCGAAAAATTATTATTCTTCTAAACAGTTCAAAAATATGTATAGGTGGTGTCCTTAACAAGAAGGAGTCATATTGAAATCAAAATCAAATATTTCATGTCAAACCACACCCAGACAGCAATTTTAATCCAAATATAGACGTTACTTCAGAATTTATTTGGAAAAAATCGAAATAAAAATGAAAATTCTACAGTCTTCATTTCTGAAACGACGCTTTTTAGAACATATATTTATACAAATATTTTTACTTATTTTTATCTGCAGAATATGCTGCCAAAGTCTCCCGAAGACAATTCGCATCACCCTGTATAATATGTCAAATCCAAATAACGATTCTATAGAGAAACTGTTCTACATCGGAGAGCAAGGTTATCGAATTACTAAGAACAAGAGACATTGAAACGGAGCAAGAATTCAGGAAATAGATATGTGTATGTCGTATATTGACATATTACGTGACATATCTTCCAGCCGTAATGTAATTTATCATCCTTTTTTATTGGATTTTGATAGTTTTTATGTTTCTTTTGAAATATGTCTTCTCAGAAATTTAAAGGGTTTGTTACATTCCTTTCTTTAGTTCGGTACAGTCATTTACTAGTGTATTTGTATTGTTAAAATCATATTGTTTAGAGAAGGTATTATAAATATATACCATACAATCGAAAAAAAGGCGTCAAACACGGATATTTTTGGCGAGGTCAAGACCTAGATATCATTTTTTGACCCGTATTCTTCTCTATTTTTTAATGGCGCTTGTAATTTATTTTTTAATGAATAAAAATGATGTATACATGGTTTAATTTTAAATTTTTAAAATTCTAGAAAACATATTTTTTTTGAAAATAGATTTGTCTGTCTGGAAACTGTTCTATCCTTTTTTAATCTTTCTATAATTAGTGTTAATTCTTGAAAAGCGTTATGTCAATTTTAGTAATTGACATTTAGAGATTGATCTCGCTAAATTTTTTATCGATTTTCATTCCCCAGCCGTCTTTGACGTCGTTTTTTTTTTCGATCTGTTTTTTAGACTGCATTCTAATAGGTATCCCTCTAACCCGAAATAAATAAAAAAGAGATAAAAAATGATGTAACAAAAAAAAACGAAACGAAAAAGTGATAAAAAGAAGAGAAAATGCCGAAGAATTTAATTCTTCGATTATATTTAGTATTCAATAAATCTATTTTGTTATGAAAATAAATAAAGAAAAAATATGAAAGATAAAAATTAAAATTATAAACGAAAATTTAACCATGAGTTCATCTTAGATTGAAGCTGTTAATTTCAATTTCTGATTTTTATTCTTTTATTCTAAATGTTTTCTTTTGTTTTGTTTTTTATTCTGTTTCTTTTGTCTTCTTTTCTTATTTTCTTTTAAATAATATTGAATATTTCAATGCATAAGGGACAAACTTCTTAGGATTTCTAATGATAAAATAGTGAATCTAAAATTACTACTTACTCTTCATTCTTGTTTCATTCATGAATGATTACATGAAAGCCTTAAAAAACTCATTTGGTTACATACCTGAAATAAAAAAAATATATATTAAAACCATTTAAATACATCTATATGGTCAATAACGATTGAAATTAGTCAAGAAAGATAAGAATTGGCTATAACTCAGTAATTTTGTAAAAGAAACATATTATAGCTTATATCGCTGAAAAGCTTAAAAAATGGCGCTACTTATGAAGTCATGGCCAAGTATGGTTTCCATTTTAAAAAACATATGTTGTCATATGTCAAAAATGACAGGCTTTATAAAAAATCGGAGAACACAATCTCATTAGGAATGTGATTATCTACAACTTTTATCCGAACACTTTTTGTCTAAAATAGATTATAATGGAATTAGGGACAATTTTTAAAATAGCCAAAATTTTTTTTTTCGAAATATCTGGTAAGCCATGAACGTTTTCAAAAATCTGAAAGGCGCATATTTATGACCTCACAAAACTGCAATTCTTTCCCCATTTAACCGACTCTCTATCTCCAGCAGTTTCCGAGATGCCCATAGAGAACACGTAGGTAACTCACCCTGTATATATTTACGAGTAAATATATTAGCCACCTAAAGGTGCGTATTCACCATCCGAACCAACGAACGAATGTTCATTCGTTCGTTCGGTAGTAGTATGGACGGGACCGGATTTTAGAACCAAACGAAAACACCTTAACCCATTCGTTTTCGAACGCCTTTGATGTATCGACTCGAAACGTATGGCCGAGCGAACGAACAAACGAACGACCGCATGCGTTCGGTCCACCGTCCAAATATACCGAAAACCATTCGTTCGCTCGCTCGTTCGTTCGGATAATGAATACGCACCTTTACATTCACTGATGACATAGTCCTAATTGTCAATAGTCCTGAAGAACTACAAGCAAAAATTAACGAACTAAATACAGTCAGCAATAAAATAGGTCCCAAGATGAATTTGGCAAAAACTAAAGTAATGTACAACGAACTAGTAGACAGAAAAAAAAACATTCTATTAAATAACACAATACTTGAAATATTAGAAGAACATTTGGGACAACTAATACATAGCTCGGGATCTTTACTACCAGAAATCAATAGAAGAATTAAGGTAGCATGGAGTACTTATGGAAGAAACGCAATCATATTTTAATTTAGAATGCCACTTTATCTAAAGAAGAAAACATTTGACCAATATGTACTAACAATCATGACTAACACTGATCCAACTGCCAATGATGCGAAACCTGGATACTTACATAAATCAGGCATTATAAGGAAACTGCACAGCAGGTCGCAAAACACTCAATGGAGCGAAACATGCTGGGAATAACCAAAAAACACAATAAAAGAATAGAATGGATACGACAAAAGGCCCAGTTAATAGATGTCATCCACAGAATCAAATCCCCCCAGTGGTAATGGACAGGACACCTGGCAAGAAAGATAGGCTATTTTCCTCTTCTTGATTATTACGAAGAGTTCACGTTGCTCCAGACCAGCTCTTCTGAGAATGTCTTCATTCCTAACACGGTCCCAGGGCACTCTTAGCATTCGTCGTAGGGTCCACATTTCGAAGGCTTCAATTCGGTTTATTGTTGCTACCTTCAGTGTCCATGCTTCCACACCATATAACAAAACGGACCAGACATAGCACTTCACCATTCTGTATCTAAGGCCGAAGTTCAAATTCCTATCTCTGAGAAATCTTCGCAGTCTCAGAAAAGTCGATCTTGCTTGTTCGATCCTGCATTTGATCTCCTGATCCGGATCCCACGTTTCGTTAACCATGCATCCCAAATATTTAAATTGTGTGACCTGCTTGATGACCTCTCCATTTAAGTAAATTCTGGTGTTCGGAATATTGTTTCTGCTAACAGCCATACATTTAGTTTTTGTAGTATTTATGTTTAAACCCAGTCTTTGACTTTCACTGTTAACCTTATGTAGAAGGATTTGGAGAATATTTGCATTGTCTGCCAATATCACTATGTCATCCACATATCGGATATTATTAATTGGAATGCCATTTATTTTCAAACCAATGGGACTATCGGAGATTGACTCAGTGAATGCTCTTTCCACATATAAATTGAACAACATTGGAGACAAAATACACCCTTGCCTTACCCCCTTTTTTATTTCAAAATCTTCTGTTACTCCCACGCTATGTATACGAATTTCAGCTTTTTGTCCTTATATCTTTTCCATCAAGTCCCAAGTCTCTGAGGTATGATTTAAGGAGGTTATGTTTAACCTTATCGAACGCCTTTTCATAGTCTATAAAAAAACATGAAGACATCTTTTCTCTGATCTTGGCAATTCTGTACTAAAGTTTGAAGACTGAATATGGCTTCTCTAGTACCAAAGCCGTTCTTAAATCCAAATTGACTTTCTCCACTTACTTCCTCACATTTTTTGTAGAGTCTTGTATGCAGTACCCGTAAAAAGAGCTTAAGAAAGTGGCTCATTAGACTAATAAGACGATACTCTTTACACGAAGTTGCTCTGAGATGGGACCATGATATTAGGAAATTAGCATAATAAACTTAGGAATAACTTGGGCCCGCATAGCCAACTATGGACAACCAATGGACCCAACTACAAAGAGAGTATCTAAATATGTGAAGGAGGCTACACCATAATTGGAAATGGTAATAAGCTGAAAATGATGAAGGATCATGAAATATTTTATTTAAATTTCAATATAAGGTTTTAGCATTCAACTATTTAGTAGTACCTTGTCTACAAATTGTAAAATTTTTTGACAATAAAGGCATTTATTTATTTATTTTACATTCAATTATTTTATTTTATACATCAGCACGGTTAAAATATTTTATTCCATAAAATATCGTTTTCTTTTGTCACGCTATACGAATAATTTAAATAAATTTACCTTTGATTAAATCGTTGTTTTTGCTTTTATTTAAATAATCTCTTAGCTTAATGGCAGACCGTTGTCGTTCGTTTGTTAGTATCATTATTTCCATTTTATTCTAGGTTGCTTCGTAATTATTTCCTCAACATAGATAATTTTTATAAAAATATTACAGAGATAGTAATATTAACTGTATCAAGAAACAGTTACAATAAGTATTAAAATAGTTTTAAGTAGGTATTTTGTTTATTTTTATTATACAAGCAATGTAATAATTATTTCAATTGCCGTTAGAGGCATTGAAAAATGTGTTTGTTCTACATTCCTGTATTTTAATATGTGAATTGCTTCCATTAAAGTATGGCAAATATTCAAATTAAATTCAGTTAGGACATTTGACATTATTACCAGAGATTAGTTTATGTATTAGTATATTAAATATTACAGCTGTAATATTAAATATTATAGTTGCAATTATGTAAAATATTTTCATTATTTTTGCAACGTAGATGTACTGTACAACCTGATAATTATCTAATAGTTGCTTTTGAAAGATGAGGACAAATGGAAGTAATTTATATACTTTTACTGAAACTGGGTACCAAGTTATCGGCATGATTTTAAGAAACGTAGATCATGAACTACCACCAGGGGCGCTATTCTGTACAATCGTCGGTATCGGCAAGTTACCGACAGCTATCGGTACGTACGGCCAATGAGCGTCGTGTTGATTGTTGTTGTCATAGTTACCGATCGGCCCTATGACAGATATCGCAAATTTGTACCGACGACTCTCGGTATCTCTACCGTGAGATTGACAAGGGCACGGTAGAGATACCGATTTTCGTCGGTACACATTTGCGATATCTGCCATAGGACCGATCGGTAACTATGACAACAACAATTAACACATTTTTACTATATACAAATACGTATCGAGAGCTGTCGTAACTTACCGATACCGACGGTTTTACAGAATAGCGCCCCTGTGCCCCTGGGGAAGAGGGGAGAGGGGGAGACGATAAAATGGTTTTTTTATCGTCGACCGAAAAGATTAATGAATTAATTTCGGGAGACGATAATGCAATTTTATCGTCGTGTATAAAACAATATTTTTTTCCATAGCGAGTTACGTTTTAAAAAATATTCAGAAATTATTATTTCAAGGAATTTATTACGCGTAGAAAAAATATTGTGCTGGGTTGGCGTTGGTTTCTATGTAATTTGACAAATAAATAAAGCTTCTCTTTAGTTATGAGTTTTGAGTCAATATTTTATAATTCTCTTTCGAGTCGATTGCTGATTGAATTGGAGCCAGAAATGGCTCAAAACGAAATAAGTAAATTACCAACAGATATTCAGGCTGAGGCGACAAAAGCCATATCCAAACTACTTCCATTTAAATCCCGAATAACTAATGAAAAGGAATACAAAAAGTTTCAAAAATGGAAGCAATTAAAAAACGTGCGAGAAATAATTTAAAAAAAATATCGTAAAGGGTATGGTAGCAAAATTACACTGGAAAAGGTAAAGCAACTGCTGACCTAACACGCTACGTTCTGATCCACCCATATTAACATTTCCAACATTCGAAACGAACAATTACAGCAAATACTACGCTTACTGGGTGCGGCTACAGAGGCACATAGTTCGAAACTTATTGTAATATACTTACATTTAACTTGTTATTATCTCTAGTCCAAGACATGTATTGGCTATTTAGGTGGAGCAAATATAATAGAAGTTTTATACAGGGTGGCCCCTTTTTTTTTTCTTCAAAAAATCCAAAAACACGTCAATTTTGTTTGTGAGGGGGACAACTTTTGCCCGAAAAACGATTGTAAAATCTTCAACCCTCTGAGCGGGGGTGCCATCCCCCAACTTTTTTCAAATAGGAAGCGGGGTCAAGTGGCGCCGCAATGAAAAGAGCTTTCTATTCTCTATATTTTCCCGCTTCGCCTTTGAAAATCGGTCGAGTCATTGAGAAAATATAAAGGATTGAAATTTGAAAAGTTTATTTAAACATTTATCAGAGTAAATGATAAGGATAAATTCCTTCGACCAATTTGCTGTTTTTTCTTATTATTTCTAGATGTTTACGCATTTTTTCACTTGCCACAACGTTGAACGATCAGGTACGGTCTCAATATCGTTAAACTGACCCACAATAGAATTTCCAAAAATACCAGCCCGCGACGATCAAAATCGTCTTCGTTGAGTTCTTGTACCAACTGAATTTTGTACGGGTGGAACTTGTGTTTTTTTAATTTCGTTTGGACGAATCCTTATCATTTAGTCTGATAAATATTTAAATAAACTTTTCAAATTTCAATCCTTCATATTTTCTCAATGACTCGACCGATTTTCAAAAACGAAGCGGGGAAATATAGAGAATAGAAAGCTCTTTTCACTGCGGTGGCACTTGACCCCCCTTCCCATTTAAAAAAAGTTGGGAGATGACACCCCCGCTTAGAGGGTTGAAGATTTTACAATCATTTTTGGGGCAAAAGTTGTCCCCCTCACAAACAAAATTGACGTGTTTTTGGATTTTCTGAAAAAAAAATTACCCTGGCCGTTATGCCTTGCGGAACGTTTTCGATGGGCCACCCTCTATATTCTCGATTTGGAAAATAATTACTATAATAATCTATTTATTTTTTTCAAACGTCACAGTATTAATTTTGAGACCTGATTGATAGTTCGGAGTCATTTTTGTAATTATTTGTTACTATATAAAAAAACAAGCTATATTCTGTCCAACGGGAAAATCCCCGACAGTGACAGTTGAATATGTTCATTTTAATTCATAGGTAAATTCTATTTTTTGTAACTATCATTTTTAAGATGTCATCTATTGAAATTATTCCTAAGTCGTTGGACAGTCTGAATTTTTACGCTTTAGCACAATAGTACAAAAATATGTTATTTTCAAAGAAGAAGGATCAAAGAAATCAAAACTTAACTTTAATGGTGCACAATAAAAATATGGTTGCACAATATAAGCACAAACGTTCATAAAGTTTCACAAGTAGAGCAAAAATCAGTATTTTTTGTTTTTTTAAACTGGCATTTATTATACTCTGTTTTTTTTTCTCAGGTAAGATTTCGACAGACGATGACAGAAGAAAAGCAGATGACGTCCCATACCAATCTATTGATTTTACTAAAAAAGTTTCTAATAATTTTTAAGTTATCTATGGATGGGTTTAAATATAAATCCGTCATGCGTCGTGTCTTGTTGTTTTTAACCAGTTTTATTGGTTTATTTAAAAAATGACAGATCGTATTTCAATTTTATTGGTTTGACGGAACGATGAACGACAAACAGACGCCGATGCGTATGAACTAGCCTTTAGCTTTTTGTCATTTTTGACGCTTGTCAAAGTCTTGCCAAATTATAGGTTAGAATTTTGTGTTAACTTTTGTTAAATATCCTGCGTTTTGGAAGATGATGCATTTTGATTCGTATTATTACGTGTGTTTTGTGTATTTTGAAGTCAAGTGGAGGAAAAATCGAGTGAAAATTAATTGTAGACCCAGAGCACAGTTTATGGTTTATACTCGCTGCCCAGGCAGAAAGTTTTATACACCAATGAAGTTGCCATCGATAAAGTTTGTATACCATTTCGTCGTAGATAAGTGCATCTCGTATATGGTAGAAGGATCAAACTAAACACAGACTAAAAACTGGATTAGCTGTAACATATCGACATCACACGATAGGTAAATAATGGATTTTAATACTGCAGAAAAATAATGTCAAAAGGTACAGGTTTAAAAAAATTAAGATTAAAGTTAATTAATCAACCTTTAAGGTATAAAATTTGGTAGGTGGTATTATTAATAAAATAGTTTGTTTTATTTACCTATGTTGCTTTATTTATTCCTGTGGAATATTACAAATTTGTATTTGTACATAAGTTATATTGATAAATATAATCATAAATGCGGGTAGTTTCAAGTTTTTTTAAAGTTTTTTAAGCTTGAAAGTAAATAATAGTTTTTTTTCATATTTTTTTGGTATGTAGTGGTCTTGTTCTTGTTTGTTTTGTATTAACACATACCGTTTTTATTAAATAAAATAACTCGATTACATTTTACGTTTTATACAGTTTTTTTCACAATATTTTGAAGTAATCACTTGTCATCTTGTCAATCAAATTTTAAATATATCCTGCTATGCGTTCCAGTTGTACCAACTTATTTCTTTGTAAAATAAAATAAACTACTTTGAAATTAAAATGACAGACACATCTATCACTGTCAAGGATCTTCTCGTTGGACAGACTATAGCTAATAAAATAGCAGTCAAATTAACTGATAGACCAATAAATGATTTTACCAATTTTTCAAGAAAACTACCAAGAAAATAATAATTTTTTGGATAATCTTCCTATAACTAGCGTTAATTTTTGACAATACCTATGTCAATTTTTAGCATGTAACTTCTAGAGATTAACCTCGCCAAACTTCATGCGATTGTCATTCCCAGCTGCCTTTGACGCCGTTTGTTCCTATCATATCGTATTTATTTATAGCAGCTTCCACCCATAAAAAAAACAACAAAACAAAAGAACTGTACTGATACCGAGGTTGTACGTTGTGCGTCTGTTTTCTTCGTATTGTTAGGCGTGTTTGTGTAAGTACTATTTCATCATCGATTGGGCGGTACCATAGTAGCCGAGACGCGTAGGATATGACTAGATACGCTAGAAATGACGCACGTTCAAGGTCCTTCTTGGCTAAAGATTCCTTGTCTTCGGGTACTCGTCGGTTCAGTTAACTTTACAGTTACACGGTGGCCATAGAAAGGAAACGTCCTTAGATTACAACAGAAAGAAATCTAAGTTTGATGCTTTTATTGGTTTATTGTCTATTGTGGGCTGGCTTTATAACGTCTACTGTTATAATGTAGTTTACCCGTCATATTTTACGATTATATCAACAGTTAAAATGACAAAAAAATAACGGTGAAATCTCCGCCTTATGAATTTATTATATATTTTCCATAGCAACTGTTAAAATTGCCTTATATCTATCAAAAATAGTAGATAAAATAGTATTTTAACCGCAAGGGTAGATTAAATAATACGTGAAGTAAACAGTGAGGATAGGTTAAACACTTTATTTCTTCTGGCAGGTTTTTTAATTGCTTCCATTTTTGAAAATTTTTGTATTCCTTTTCATAAGTTATTCGGGATTTACATGGAAGTAGTTTGGATATGGCGTTTGTCGCCTCAGCCTGAATATCTGTTGGTAATTTACTTGCTTTGAAAGAGAGAAGCTTTGGCTGGGTCTAAGGGACATCTTACTGTCTTGTCCCTGGCTGTAGTCTCGTCGTTTTAAAATTTGTATTTTTCCAGTTAAAACGAAAAAAAATAGTTTGCTATTAGACTTGGAATAGGTAATTGGAATTAATAAAATGAATCTCATCTCGTCAAAAAGATCGAAATCGACAAAATACCAATATAAAATTTATAAAAGGGTTTAACCGGCAAACAACAAGTATGCTAACAAAAGTCAACATAGTCAGAGGCGCACATATGTATGTACTATCATAGTGCATATATTGCGCGTAATATCATCACATCAAGCTAGTTTGTTTTACCACAGATTAGGTATACTCTATGTATACAGATTTTAGAATTAGAATTAGAATGAGTGGGAGGCGGGTTAATCACTGCGACCTTACAGATCCATTGTGTCCCCCTTTCTTGAGTCATAACTCATCATACAGTCCCAGGGCTTTGACAAAAGCCAGTATCTGGGACGGTTTTATAGAGGGTAGTTCTCCATCTCCAATATCAGTCGTACCAAAATTCATGGCACGAATGGTTGTGGTCTCGGCGCACTCAGTGATGAGGTGTACTGGTGTTTCCCCATCTTTCCCACAGAATCTGCATTCGCCGTTTCTTCTTAGTTTCAATCTACTGAGGTGTTCATTGAGTGAGACAGTGTCCTGTTAAAACCCCGTGACAATCCGAAGATTGTTCTTACTTAAACCCAGGAAGATCTGTGATTTTTCTTGATCATAAGCCCTCAGAAACTTCTTCGAGTGTCTTAGACCGTTGCAAGATTTCCATTCCAGGTTGCGGATGGAATCTTCCAAGTTCTTGAGTTCCTTCTTGAGTTGGTTACCACTTGGAAAGCAGAACGGTTCTGGTCCAGTTAGTGGAGTGTTCGCTCCTTTCCTAGCTAGATTATTTACTTTTTCATTGCCTTCTATCCCTTGGTGAGCAGGCACCCAGAGTAGGAGGACCTTGTTTTCTTTGCCTAATTTATTCAGCTTCTCTATGCATTCTTTGACCAATTTCGAATTGATTGATACTGAGTTGATCGCTTTTAACGCTGCTTGACTGATATGTTTGAATATGTTTGAATATAAAAGCACAGATTAGGTATCCTATAAGTATACAGATAAAAATCTTATCCCTAATTCGTGGTACGAAAATTGTTTTTTATGACGATGTGCAAACGAGTAAAATTTCCTGTGCGCAAAAATAAACTCGCGTAAAATAACAATAAACAGCGTAATAGAGAGATATCGCTAAACCGAATAGCGTGCATGGACGTTAATTAGGCCAGGTTTTATTTCCTTTACGTGAGGTGGTATTAACTCTCTTCATTTATAGTTATCGGATCGGAAAGAATTCTGTTCGCGTCGCATCCGCTATTTAAACTTAACCTAACTTTGAATTTAAAACTTTGAAATTGTTTTGTTTACTAGGTATTTTAAAACTAAAGGGCTAAAGTACTTATTTCCAGTTCTTCATTGTTCAACGTCTGCCAGTTTGGTTTAGGGCAACAAGCAACAAATTCTCTTAGAAGGGCTAAGTCGCCATCTGCTATAAACCTAAGACTCTTTTAGGTTATTTAATATTGGAAGAGGTGGAATCCATATTTTGTGCCATATTTATTTAATTAAAACTAATCCCAGCTACTTAAATATCAAATTACCTAATAAAACTAAAGTAATAATTCAAAACAATTCAAACATAACCTAAAATAAAAGATCTCGCCGCTCGCCGGCCGGCCCCGGTTGTCAAATATACCCGCACATACCCATTTAAGCAATTTTTAAACGTTATTTAGAAATAGCGTTTGGTGTAATTGATCCGCAAATTACGTCAGGCGGTAACGTTATTAGCGGGTGTTGCGTTAAAAATTGACTCGCGCATATCGTAACAAGATCGTAACCATGATAAGGTACGCATAAATACTGCATGACGCTATTCGGTTTTCCGATATCTCTCTAATAACTGTGCCGGTCAGGCGCTGCGCACAGTTTTAGAGGCCATAGGTGGGCGTGCTATGTGCGCAAACTAGTAACCTAACTAGTGCCCGATTCCGAAAATTGGAACCACGAAAAACTATAAAGGAAAAACAAAGTTTATAATCTGTATGATCTGTGGTTTTACTAGTAAAAAGCCACTGAGAAGCTGGCTTCCGTTTTTATTCAACGCAGTGGTTTTACAAATAAATATTTTTATTTTCTAGATATTTTATCGACTGACGGGAAAAACCTAGACTTTTTTCAAGTGGTGTTGCCAGATGTCCAGCATATAGTTTTGAAATATAATAATAATTAAATTGTCAAAAGGAGTAAAGTTTATCCCCATTTATTAATTTTAATTATTCCAGTTGTGAAATTGCACTTATCAAACGTATAAAACTCTTTTTATTAAATTATTTTGGCAAATAAATTGAACCAATTTTATATGAATTAACATTTTGTATTTTATGTTTTATCAATATATGCTTTTATGGAAATATTGTTTTTAATTGCATATTTGTTTATTCATATTTTTGCTTTTGCATTAATTGCGAGGAGAATACTATAGGGAAGCGATCGAAAATATAGTCGATTGATTGATGAATATATTACTGTTATGTTTTATTGTAAAATTAAAATTTAAAATAAAACTTTAAGCTGTATTGAATTTGACTTAAATTAATTTAAAAGAAAATAACAAATTAATATTGAGAAGATCTATGATTACAAGGGAGTAAACATTTATGCATACACAATTTGTTACCTTTTTTTCATATAAGGGACAGGCTTCAAACCCTATATTATTCAATAAAAAGGACACTCGGACTGTGACAGAATACGTAAATAGTTGGATGTGTCCCTTTGGCTTTATTTCTTTTTTGTTCTTTGTAGGGAGACGCTAGAGTAAAAAATAACAAGTTTATTTTATATGGGCTTATTTCAGAAGAAAAAAAAATACTGAGAAAATATTTTTTCTTCTTATATACAGAAAACATATCCAAAAATGAATTCCATTTGCTAAATAGTCATATATGAGGCAGACCTTTAATGAAATATAAAAAACTAATTCTTTTAATTCAAATTATATTGGGAGTCCTTAACGAAACTATTATTACAAATTTTGAAAGAACTAAAAAATATCTATACCTACTGAAGATTTTTTGCAGTTATGTTTAATGAGATCTCTGGATTAAAAAAAAATATGGAATGGCGGTACATCCGGTAGTGTCGGAAGTTAGCAGTACGTTTCTTATAATGTATATCGCAGGGGTATCGAATATCTCGGCATTTTGCAAAAAGACTAGGCATATTATATAACACCCGCGATTTTAACAATAGAAGGATATTTTACAAAGAGCCTGTCTGTTTTCAGTCGCTTTGCAAAGTGCCTAATGAAAATTAGTCAGATTGTACAAAACATTTTACGCGGCATTGCATCTAAAATAAAAAAATACACAAAGTGTTGTATTTAAAAAAAATGAGATATAGAATATAAAATTACCCCAGTATAACCCAGTATAAGATAACCAGTATATACCCCAGTATAAGATAATATCAATTTTTCTTCGCGGGTTTATTCTGTTATCCTTGATGTTTAGGAAAATATACCAACCTAATCTATACTAATATATAAAATCCTTAAGTGACTGAGTCACTGATTAATCACGATCCTGCTCAAACCACTCAACGTAAGAAGCTCAATTTTGGCATACAGGTTGATTCTAGGGTGTGGAGGTTCGATAAGAAGGGATTTTTCGAAATTCCAGTTCCAACAGGGTGAAACCACCCCTCAAATATTACAATATTTTTTATTTAAAAAACGGTCAAGTTTCCGAAAAAACGCTTAAACATGTATATTTTATTTTGTTTTTTTACATATTTTAAGATTTTTTAAAAATGTATACAGGGTGTTTTGAAAAATCTGGTGAGTAATCACGATTCTGCTTAAACTGCTTGACGTTTAAGCTGATTTTTGGCAAACGGGGTGTAGAGGGGTTTGACTGTGGGGTGTAGAGGTTCGATAAGGAGGGGTTTCTCGAATCTCAAATTCCAAGAGGGTGAAAACGCCCCTCAAATATTACAATATACGTTATTTAAAAAACGGTTAGTCTTTCGGGAAAACGCTTGGACAAGCATAATTTATTTGTTTTTTTACATATTTTGAAATTTTTTAAAAAATCATACAGGGTGTTCCAAAAAGTTGGGTAATTTCTTAACCGCGATTCTGCTTAAACTGTTTAACGTAAAAAGCTTATTTTTGGCAAACGGATTTTTTGAAAGTCAAATTCCAACGAGATGAAACTACCCCTCAAATATTATCAAGTTATATAATAATATCGCCATATTCTTTTTTCTCATGCTGACATAAATGTGAGAAAATTTTATCCAGTTTGTATGTTAATGGAAATTCTTGCTTTTCTTTATCATCACCATTACAAATGATTAATTCGACGCGAAGTCGCTGGTACACGCTAGTTATTAATAAAGTTAAAATTCACTCTAGCTAGTTCTTAACTACTTTTCGGATATAGTGTTTTTATCCAAAATTTCAATAAATAAGAAATAGAATGGCAACTGCATAGGGCAGAAAATAAAAATATCGTACTGTATGCATAATTTTATGGTGAGTCCAAATCTGTACAGAAAAATGGGAGTGCAATTTAAAAAAAAATAAAACTTTAATATAACTGTTTTTTGGGACACCCTGTATACAAAAAAATCTTTTTAGAATATACCCCTTTTTAAGCCATGCAACATCTGTATAAAACTTTTCATATCTTCGACAACGACGACACCATTGGACTTCTTCGCACTAATGGGGCCACCCTGTAGATTAATTAAATCTTTTAATTCATCGATTTTAATTGATATACGTGGCATAGTATCAAAGAATATTATTTCGTAGTAGAATTATCTTTGATAGTCTTCTTTTGATTTCTGCATCACATCCTCCTTTCTTCAAAAAAGATCAAAGGGATGGTAATGTGTACAGACCTATAAATACACCTCCCGTTTTTTCCCTTTAATGCCATGATAATTTCCAATTTTAGTAAAAACTAAAGTAAATGGTTTTGCCCTGGTTTTTTCAGCTCTTTGCGGCTTTAATGCAATCAACGTTCTTTTTTCCTACGTTCTGAACTTTTTAACCGCCACCCTAATAACATTTTTACGGTTTTGACGCTTTTTTCTGAGCTTGACAAAATATATAAAAGCAAAATTTTATCGTGAAAATATAAGCGCGGAAATTGACTCTATCAAAGCGTAAAGAATTTCTATGTCTGGATTGCAAAAGGTGAGTATATGCTTATACCCGAAACCTTAGGTGAGACTGAAATTAAAAATAAATAGTCGCACAATAGAACAAGTTCACGGTTTGAAATAGACGTTACTTTGATAAATTTGTATTAAAATGGTCTTTTTTGGTATGAGTTTTATTCTTTTTATATTTATTCTTCTTCGGTTTGCTTTGGAAGACGGGCAGAGAATCGCTTGAAATGTCAGCTATTATTGTTGGTTAAGCACTTTTTTGAAAATGTAGAGTATACTGAAAATTGTGTTTGTGGCAATTTTACAAAAGTTTATGAATAAATAAAGGACAACGGTCAAACACCGGTTCGTGATAGATCACCGAAGTTAAGCGACATTAAACGATGTGGGAGGATAGACGGGTGACCGTCCGAAAACTCTGTCCTGTTGTTTTTCCAGGGTAAGAGTAGAAAACTATTCACCATTCACCATTTATCATAAAAACGCAACATAAAATATAACTACTCTATTATAAATTATTATTATTTATTAGTAAGTGTGCGTATTTAGCTCATATTAGGTATATGTATTGTATTTTTTGAATGGCTTAAGTCATACCTTAGCAACAGAAGGCAACTTGTGAGGATTGATACGTCTATGTCTTCTTGTAAGCCTCTAGAATGTGGTGTCCCTCAGGGTTCAGTACTTGGCCCTATTTTGTTTCTGATGTTTATCAACGACATTGCAAATCTAGACATTAGCGGTAAAATCTGCCTCTTTGTGGACGATACTAGTTTCACTTGGAGCGGCCCAGATGTAGCGGCACTATATGATACTATATCCAGTGACTTACGCATCATTAAGTCTTGGTGCGATTCTAATCTCCTATGCCTCAACCTATCAAAAACTAAAGTTTTGTCATATAAAAGTACTATACAACCTTTTGTACTTAATAACACCACTATTGATGTCGTGCACTCTGTGAAATTCGTAGGACTTGTTGTAGACAACTCTTTAAAATGGGACTTTCACATCGAAGCTCTATTAAAACAGCAAAACTAAGTGCTGCCTGTTTTGCGCTAAGATCAGTTTCTAAGGAACTTAACTTCTCAACCTCTAGAATAGCCTATTATGCCCTTTTTGAGTCACATCTTCGTGATGCCCTTCCATTCCGGAGGATTTGCTGCGCAACAAAATTTGATCGTGTTTTCAGACTTCAAAAGAGAGCAGTTCGATATTTATTGGGACTGACCAGTAGAACTCCTAGCCAGAATTTCTTTAAAAATTTGAAAATATTGACTCTTCTTTCTTTATTCATTTTTGAATCCGTCTGCTTAATCCGCAAGCACATATCTGCTATTCCCGAAAGGCCATCTCATAACTATCCACTTAGGAATGCAGAGCACGATCTTTATCTGCCAACCCCGAGCTCAGAACTAGTTAAAGGTTCAATATTGTACAATGCCAAAAAAATGTACAATCATCTGCCTTTGAATATGAAGTCGCTTTCATTCTTTCCCGCATTTCGTAAAGCTCTAAAATCATACCTACTGGAGAGAGCCCTATATGCGGTAAACGACTTTTTTGTTGATGTTTAATTATGACGAATTTTGAATTTTAAAATTTTGATCATCTCACACACTGGTCAAAGGTCAAGTATTTAATATTTTATAACGCTAAAATTATATCTAATTATTGCGTACTAAAATTGTCCATGTGTATTCTTTTTGTAATTTTAAAGACTTAAATTTTTTTGAATTGTATTATTTGTATTGTGTATTTTTTGTTGTTTGTATTTTTTTGTGATTTTGTTGTTTGTGAGTGCTTTGTCGATGAAGCTGTTTTGGCTTTTTGTACAATAGAGCGTATTGTTATGTTTGTTTGTTTATTATAGTTCATATCAAATAAACCTTTTATTAAGCTTGCTTTTTTTAGAAAACTCTTCCAATGATAACGCATAATATGCACGTCCCTGGTGAATCGGTCAACACTTTTTTAGCATTACAATATAGCACTTAGCACTATAGCACTTTAGCACTAATAGTAACTTTTACCCTCCCAATTTCATTCGTTTAAGTAAGCACTTGGAAGAAAATTATAATACCTAAAAAAATATGAAGAGAATTGGAACCCATTTGTTGATATGAAAAATAAATCTTATTTTTACCTGAGGAATGACCCGACGAGAGATGGCACATGTTTTTGAAACACCCTGTATATGTTAGAACCTAATTCCGAGCCTAATTCCATTCATTCAATGCAATTAATTAAAAACTCAACCTAAAAAGGCAGGTATGGAAACATGTTTTCTTAACTAACACAATTTTATGTGATAGAGAAATAAACGCGGTTAAATACAATTTAATTTTCATTCGCATAGACGTGCATCAAGCGAAATGTTGCACACAGGTGCTCGAGAGAGAGAGAGAGAAAAGAATGCCTTAACTAGAAGGTACTTAAGGCAAACGAGAGTTTGCTGCTACTTTCCAGTTAGTCCTTAATACGATTAAAACCGGCGTTACAAGTACACACGCATCAAGAAATCGATATCGTATTTATCTAACTTGTGCAGAGTTCCTTAATCTGTGTTCAAAATCTGCTTTAGTGAGGCTTGCAAGCAGTAGCGTCTCTTGAGATGAGAGCTGTTGAGGTATTAAGGTTAATTAAAGGTTCTTCTGATGTGTTTTATTTACTAAATGCTTTGAATAAGAAGACTCAGGAAGGAGCATATCAAAAATCTTAGGTCCACCGCGATGGGCCTCAAATATGGCCTACTTAAATTCCGGTTTATCAGAGCTGTTCTAATTTTATTTAAAAAATGTAAAACTATGATGTAGGGTAGGCGTGGTGTAGACTCAATATATTTTTTTTTTTAATTTTACGTTGTGAATACGTTGGTAGTTATTAAAATTGTTATAAAAATATAAAATTTTAATAAAAATAGATAAGTTATAATAATTATAGTAAATAAAAGCAAATATGCAAGAAAAAATATATAATTAGTTAATTTAAGTCAATTTCATAAATGATCGGTTTACTACACGTATGTATATTATATAGTTACTTACTAGCGAAAAGTTGTTCCATTATTTCACTCGATTTTTGCCGAGATCTACCGCACGCTACACAACCAACTATTTTAGAGTCTTTTTCGATAAATCGCGATAGTGTCACTCTTAATTTAAGTTCTGCCACAATTTCCATCTAGATTTACTACCTTTATACAACTATCAGTAGTAGAATAAATAATAAATAACATAAAATAAGCTCCGTAAAGACTGACAAATCCACAAAATTTCAAATCAAATTCAAATGTGTCAAATGAATCGTCAAACAGAACTGTCAAGGATCCCCACCCTAGAGTCCTTTTTCCGCCCACCATGCATGAATACATGGATAGCATTATGCTTCGTCCTTAGTCTTCTTATTCAAAGACTAAATGTATATCGCCACTTCAAAACAACAACGAGATATCTGAAAAATTGGCTGTTCAAAAATCTATATTTTTTTCCGGATTAGACAACTCAAAATCTTATAAGGCAGATGCATCATGTGTATTTTTATTTAGTAACTTTTACTTTTTTTTTTTACAAAGATGTACATTAATAAATAAATAAATAACCCTTACTAAGAATAATCTTATGGACTAGTTTTTCATAGTCACTAATTTCACTAGTCATTCATATGGACTAGTTTTTGCCAATATGTAATAAGTAAAATAAGCTATAAAACAAATAAATCAATTAGGTAATTACTAAAATATTAGTTATTAAATTAAAAATAAAACGTATAAATCTTTAAAAAAATATATACTTAATAAATATCTTGTTTGCCACTTTTAAATTAAGATTCATCTCATAAATCCATCACAACCTGGCAGCGGTGTCGCCATCGCTTGTCACTCAAAGTTGATCACGTGCATCGGAAATTGTTTTGCGATTACCTTAGGTACGTTTAAGCGGGAAGCCGAGCATTCAAATCTAAATTTATTTCCTTTATCAATGATTTTTTTTTATGGAGAGGAAAATCTTCAAAAGACACCCGATGTTGGATGGTCGTAGGCCGTGTCGGGTTTGTACCGACTAAAAACCCCCCTTTGCCAATCCATGCTCCGCGCTGGAACTGCTCTCGCATTACTTCAACGTGGTAGCTGGCTTACTATTCCACTTGTCCCAAAGTTCTCATTTCTTGTTCCTTGGTCCTAATGATAGTCCGTACAACATTATAGGTCATCTTCCATTCATTTTCTTCTCCCATGATGTCCAAGGCAAAGCTCTCCAGAGTAAACCGCCTCCCCAGTTCTTTCTCATATATATCTCTTGCGTTGTGCCATTTAGGACAGGCAAAAATCGTGTGTTCAGCATCATCTCTTGCTTCACAGTACCTACAAATCTCCGTAGTTGCTCTTTTCCTTTTATATAGGAATGCATTGAAGCAGCCGTGCCCTGAGAGGACCTGAGTGAGATAGTAGTCGACCTCCCCGTAGCGCCTATTCTGCCAGTTGCTAATGTTTGTGATGATCCTGTGTGTCCATCGGCCTTTTGTACTAGTTCTCCAGCGCTCCTGCCAATTGACCATTAGGGAATTTCGCGCCGTGGCTCTGTCCTGTCCGTTGTATATGTAGGCTCTTTCATTGATAAGGAGGTCTATTGGTGGTATTGCAGCTATCACTCCGACTGCCTCAGCTGAGATCGCCCTGTAGGCCCTAGTTACTCTAATGGACATTAGCCTCTGAAGTCTCTGGTGAGTTTCCTGTTAAGTGCCTTATTATTAGTTGCGTTATTCCACACTGGTGCAGCATAGAGTATCTGGGATTGCATTACACATGCCAGTGTTTTCCTTTTCGATTCGCTTGGACCAGCTATATTGGGCATAAGTCTGGAAAGGGCGGACATTGTTTTTTCCGCTTTTTCTATGGTACAGTGTACGTGTATGGCAAAAGTGAGTTTGCTCTCCAGCCACACCCGGAGATACTTTAATGATCTACCAGGTACAATTCGTGTTCCAAGCAGGTTAAAATGCACTGGTTTCAACTTAGTCCTTTTAGTCAGGAGGACCGCTTCCGTTTTTTCCGGTGCCAGACTGAGACAGTTTTTGTCCATCCAGTTTGAGACTCCCATTAGACCCAGATTAGCTTTTTCCATGAGCCAGTCCTCACTCCTATCAACTGCTACCATTGCTATGTCGTCTGCAAATCCAATTAGCGTTACGTCCTTTGGCATCTCCGTTCTCAATAGATCGTCATTGATAAGACATTCCACAGAAATGGCCCAAGAACTGAGCCTTAAGGGACGCCACTACTCAGTTCCAAATTCTTGGTTGCACCTTCGTACTGCACCATCAACTCACGCTCACTCAGATATGATTTTACCAATACCAGAAG
This sequence comes from Sitophilus oryzae, assembly GCF_002938485.1. NCBI lineage: Eukaryota > Metazoa > Arthropoda > Insecta > Coleoptera > Curculionidae > Sitophilus > Sitophilus oryzae. The sequence continues at coordinate 1,944,331 of NW_022146184.1, read as the reverse complement.
GCAATTTATTCTTCTTCTCCTCAACTTGTCCAGAATTAACTGCCATGAAGCACTGTTGAATGCGTTCTTCACGTCCAGTGTGATGACTGCACATATTTTTTCATTTTGGGAGGAGTAGTCCCATGCTTGCTTTGCAATTTTGATTGCTTCAAGGACTGCATCTACCGTTTGTCTACCTTCCCTGAATCCATATTGGATTCCAGCCAGGCCATCCGAGTATTCAATCTCTTTTTTTAATCTTGCTAATAACAAGTGCTCGTATAGCTTGCCTTCCACATCCAAAAGGCATACAGGTCGGTAAGAGGAGGGATCTTCGGGTGAGTTCTTTCCCTTATCCAGCAGTATTAAGCGGGCCAGCTTCCACTGCTTCGGAAAAGTTATTCTCGCCAGTTCATTGTAAACATTTATGACGTATTGAGCCTTCCTCTCGACAAGGTATTTTAAAATATCTGGTGGAATGTTTCCGGGTCCTGGCGCCTTATTATTTTTGAGTTTTCTACAGGCCAGATATATCTCCTCAATAGTGAAATCTACGAAATCAGGGGTTTCAACGACATCAAAGCACACCTTATCGTGGACTGGGAAAAGGTACGCAACTAACTTTGTCCATCGTGCATGCAGGTAGTATAGGTTGTGGGGGACATCCACAAGTCCTTTTCATAACTATTTGATAGCCTTTACCCCAGGTGTCGGTATTAACTTCTTCGCAAATCTCTTTCCACGATGCTTGCTTTGCTTTTCTAATTGCATTTCTGAGCCTTTTCTTGGATGCTTTATATTCCGTTTGTAGTTGCTGGTTTATCGCCGTTTGGGTTATTTCTCGTGAAGGCTCTCCTTTTTCTGGTACATTCCGTTATAAGCTCAGCTATTTCTTGGGACCACCAATAAACGGGATTCTTACCAGGGCGATTCCTCTTTTTGGGCATTGATTTGTCACAAATGCCAGCTAGGCTGTCATGGAATGATTTTGCGTCTGGTTTCCTTTATCAATGATTTATTTAAAAGCATATTTATGTCAACGTCATGCAGGTAACTGATCCATTGAGCCTACCTCAAAAATCACGAGCTAACATCAATGACAGATAGTGTTATTAAACAAAGTGATACATTTCTATCTCTCTGTAATTAGAAATAAATGCAAAACCATTTCAATCTACTTAAAAAAGACCTAATTTAAAATCACATCCGTCTCCGCCACTGAGTGAGACAGGCAAATTGACGGATTACACACTGAAAGTTTAAAAGCGATGTATATTTTATGTTATTAATTCAATTAGGTAAACGCTTTCACCTGCTAAGTATAGGTTTCCGTTTGCAATGGTTATGTTTAATGTTTCATTTTGCTACTAGTTGCCTAGTTTAACTATTATATAAAACGAAGAAATGAAGGATATATTTACAAAGTAATCATAGATTTTAGAAAGTATAATTTTTTCTTAAATTTTTTGTTTTTCTAGTTTTTTTAATTCTCTTTATTCAAATTTAAACAGAACCAAAATATAAAATGATATAAATCTGATTTCAAGTAATGTATTCCGTTATTAGTGAAGATAGAAGGGTGCAGTTTGCACCCTTGTACCTGTCCCACTTTATTGTCAAATGGAAGATGCCGTAAACAAAATTTTCAAAGCCCTCTCTGTTTCTGAGCTACAGGGTCTTTTTGAAAATTTTGCAATTTGGGACACCTGTTTTAATTACCTGTATATATGTTACTGTTAAAGGTATCGAAAAGGTGAAAACTGTTTATTGTAGAGCTTTTTATGTAGAATACAGTGACGTAGTCTGTTTATACGAAAAGTGCATTTTTAAAGATATGAAATAAAGTTATGTTTTCTTAAATGGAACATCATTTATAAATTTTATGATCTTGCTTGCCATAAGCTTCTCAAAAATACATATCACTCTGTATTTACTTTCACTATTTACTGCAATATTTAAAAGTTTTATGTATGTCATATTTATTAGTTATATGTTTGAATATGTTTGAATATAAAAGCACAGATTAGGTATCCTATAAGTATACAGATAAAAATCTTGTCCCTAATTCGTGGTACGAAAATTGTGTTTTTTATGACGATGTGCAAACGAGTCAAATTTCCTGTGCGCAAAAATAAACTCGCGTAAAATAACAATAAACAGAGTAATAGAGAGATATCGCTAAACCGAATAGCGTGCATGGACGTTAATAAGGCCAGGTGTTATTTCCTTTACGTGAGGTGGTATTAACTCTCTTCATTTATAGTTATCGGATCGGAAAGAATTCTGATCGCGTCACGTCCGCTAGTTACACTTAACCTAACTTTGAATTTAAAGTTTTGAAATTGTTTTGTTTACTAGGTATTTTAAAACTAAAGGGCTAAAGTGCTTATTTCCAGTGCTTTATTGTTCAACGTCTGCCAATGGGTTTAGGGCAACAAGCAACAAATTCTCTTAGAAGGGCTAAGTCGTCATCTGCTGTAAACCTAAGACTCTTTATAGGTTCTTTAGTATTGGAAGAGGTGGAATCCATATTTTGGGCCATATTTATTTAATTAAAACTAATCCCAGCTACTTAAATATCAAATTACCTAATAAAACTAAAGCAATAATTCAAAACAATTCAAACATAACCTAAAATAAAAGATCTCGCCGGCCGGCTCCGGTTGTCAAATACCCGCACATGCCCATTTAAGCAATTTTTAAACGTTATCAAAGGTTATTTAGAAAAAGCGCTTAGTGTAATTGATCCGCAAATTACGTCAGGCGGTAACGTTATTAGCGGGTGTTGCGTTAAAAATTGACTCGCGCATATCGTAACCATGATAAGGTACGCGTAAATACTGGATGACGCTATTCGGTTTTCCGATATCTCTCTAATAACTGTGCCGGTCAGGCGCTGTGCACAATTTTAGAGGCCATAAGTGGGCGTGCTATGTGCGCAAACTAGTAACCTAACTAGTGCCCGATTCCGAAAATTGGACGATTGGAAAATTAGTAAGACCGATCATATGATTTATAAATATACAGGGTGTTCCATTTAAAAAAAACATAACATATTTTCAAAAATATTTTTTTCGTTGAAAACAGACTACGCCACTGCATTCTAGGTGAAAAGCTCTACCAGAATCAGTTTTCAGACTTCTCGATATCATCCACAATAACGGAGATACGGGGGCTGCCCCAAATTGCAAAATTTTCGAAAAGACCCTGTAGCTCAGAAACGAAGAGGGCCGTGAAAATTTTGATTACAGCATTTTTCGTTTGACAAAAAAAGTGGGGCAGGTTTGTGTAAACCGCATCCTCCTATCTTTACTAATAACAGAGATACCATATGATTTCAACTAATATGGGACACCGTGTACATTTTGCAATATTGCCGCACTATCCAAAATTAATAAATTTAAATTGGAATTAATACTAAAATCGATGCATCGTAACTTTTAAATACGAATATCTTGGAAACCGTTCACCCTAAACTAAACCAGTAGTACTTTCCACCCTAATAGGTCCCCAATCTTCCTTTCAGGGCTATTGCGGAACCGCCAGTAGTACTTTCCACTCTAATAGCCCCAATCTTCCTTTCAGGGCTGTTGCGGAATTTTACTCTATCGCCATTCACTTTGGCATTAAAATGTCTGTTAGAGTCCCAAACTTCAAGAAAAAAGATTTCAAACCCAATTTTCTTAAAAATGTAAAAAATATGTTATTTGTATTTACTCATTCGAGGCCTGTAATTTCCTTGTTGGGAAGCATTTTAGAGCCTATTTTCATAGGAACTTTTTGTTTTACTTTTACCTGTAAAATGACCTACCGGAGATTATATACATTATTTGTTGACACCCTGTATAATGCGAATAAAGCCAAACTTAACTGATATAACACTGAAACTGATATTTTTTATTCTGACTTCTAGCCTTTTTACAATCGATTTTATATGAAAATTTATGCAATTTGTACGAAACCCTGAATATATTGAACAAAAAAGAAATCTTGTTCTATATAAATATAATTTAGTAAGAAATATTCTAAATTACATACCAGAACGTCTGTTAAGCATGGAAAGCATGCCATGCTTTCCACAGAATAAATTTGCTATTTTATTTCTACCATCAATTAATCTTTAATTTATCTAGTGGAAAATAATGCTACTAGTTGTGAGAACAGCGCAACATTTTTGTAAAAAAACGAATTAAAAGTAAATTTATTGAAACTGCGGTTGTTTGATGCTATTGCAATTCGTTATGCCAAATTTGTGACTTTTCCACTATTTTAAAAATTAAGTACCGTCGATAATTTAGTATAATTGAGGGAATAATTATAAAAAATCAATAATTACGGAAATGAGTCTATTTTTAATAAAATAATATGTCTCCTTTTAAATATGTGTCCTGTAAAAAAAAATATTCTGAATAGAATGTCATATCATATGTCAACTTTTAATATTTCCAATTAAAATTCTTTTAATTTCAATTTAAAGTGCCATATCTTCTTACAGTGCCATACTCTATACAGAGCGTCGGCTACTTCTGGCATGTACTTGTGATGTGTATCATCAGTGTTTCACAAGTACACGGGACCTACAGTTTATTGCCGAATCCGAACGGCACTATTTGAGAGGCTGTACAAGGCAAATATACTCGAGGTGGTTTGCCATTGCCTTCCTTGAGGTGGCGCACAGTGGAACGAGCTTATGGGAACTGTTGGACATGAGGTTTTCTTCTCAACACTTTTAATTCAAAAGACGAAAAAATTATTTTTATATACCGTAATAATGTATAAACAGAACAATTTTAAATTTTAATGAAAGAAAGTGGTTGGCTCATTACAAACCATCTACAGGGTGACCTAAAAATATAGTATGTTTTGGAAAAATCTTACAAGTTTTAAATGCTTATAAACTTTGCCAAACTGTCGTGGAATGTTTTAGTTTTGATCCTTTTAAAAAGAAATAGCTTTAGATTTTACCACTGAAATCTAAGACTACTGATACCGTGTTATAAAAATATGGTAATTAAGGGCTTACATATATTTTCCTATTTAATATAACTTTGCTAATATCTTCGATTTAAAAGAAGATATCAAGATGCGGTTTTCACTGACTTTTTAAGCTTTCATTACTCTTTATTATCAGCTAAAATGACATATACCATCGCATTTTTTTTGAAAAAAACGCACAATGTTTGTTAATTTGTAAGACAGCGCCCCCTAGCATCTACGTTCAAAAGCTTACAATTATTGTTTATATGGTATAATATAGAGTAAGAAACGGTCTTTTTAACGAGCCCCCGTTAGTTGGATTCCGTCCATCCAGTCCGGAATTATTAATATTTAAATAAAAACAGATCTAACCTTTCCCCACCACTTTATTTTGGCAGATAGGGGAAAATGGTTCTAACAAAAAATATTCAGAATTTACTGAAGATTATGAAGCTATTATTTATAGTACCCCTTATCTAGGCAAAGTTGTGTAAAAACTCCATTTTCTTATTTTTTATAGCAGTTGCGCCCTCTAGCGGCCATTCTACAAATTTGAAAATAATTTCCAGCATTTTCTCATGGTCTCTTTAGTTATGAATATTTTTTCCGCAAGCCTCACGGCTAATACTTTCCGAGATATAGCCGAGAGCTATTCTTAGTGGGACACCCTGTAAAATAACTTTATTATAAGCAAAGAATATAACAGTAAATCAACGCACTAGAATATTTTTATTACAAACAAAAAACCTCAACACTGCACTTTAACCCTCTTTCCTTTTCCAATAGTTTATAAGTTTTCCATATAATTGTAGCACCCTGTATCTGTTTTTGATTTTAGCGTCATTTTGTATTTATCCAATTAATAATTAAATATTAATTAATTTATTGGAATTGAAAAGGTTTTTGATTTTAGTATAGCATGTATTAGTAATATATTAAATGGAAATTTTTAGAGGGGGGCAAGCTGGGGCAAGATGTTAAATTAGTTTCGTTATTAGAAAGGCTTAATCTACCTTGTGATATATATAAAGTCTTGGCCAACTTTGGCCATTTTTTTATTTTTCTACATACACATTTTTTTGCTACTAAATATAGTATTTAGCAGCAAAAAAATGATTATGTGTCTCTTATATAAAATTGTTCTCCCAAACTTTTGTGACTGTATATATCTTTTATTTTAAAGTGAAAACAATCGTTTGCAGTAATATGTATGGTTAAAAAAATTTATTAATGTCTTTGCCAGTTTTTATAAAACTAGGTTGTTTCACAAGAAATGAATACCATAATTAAGTCAGTGTAATATCTTCATTTGAAACTTTTCCAACAGACATATAATTAAAAATACTTTTTTGAGTTGGATAAAATATAACGGTCTGGACTTTAAGTAATTCAAATCTTCTACCAAAATTATTTAATTTAAAATTTTATTTTTAAGTCAATGTCCAACATTTTATATTGGGTCTTTCCACCGTGGGGCGGCTCCCTGGTCGCTCTATTTAGATAAATAAATATTTTTATTTAAATAAATAAAGCGACCGTACTGGCTGAGGATCGAACCCAATACCATCGCATCTCTCGCACTGCAGATCGACATATTACTGCTTGTGTTACGGCCGGCCACAGAGATTTGCATCCAGCTGTGTTAAAACCAAAGACATCTAAATGGGTAGACAGAATGTCATCCATCTCCATTCATAAAACTCAATTTTTTAGAATCATACATAGTTTGACACTTTTATGAGAGTTAAAAAGAAATGGGTACATAGATATGACAACACGGTTGAGTTTCGTCTGTCTTTCTGTCATTTGGCTCTATCAGTGGCATGATGGTGGCGTGATGTTTTGTTTTTATCAAAAATTGATGAATTTTATCAAAAACCGATTGGCATTGCCTCTGACTAATTTTCCATTATAACTAGTTTTGCCTGAGGTCTAACTGAGGGTAACTCTACATTCACAATCGATAGCGCCAGCAAATAAGAAAATACATGTTTTCTTGTAATAATCTACTTATATTACAGTTGAGGTTTGGAACCTTTGGTGTTACACACCAAAATAAAAACACTAAATCACCACAATACACCAAAACACTTTTACTTTTACACTGGACGCGCGTTTCGCTAACCATGTTAGCATCATCAGCAAATGATTATAAACTAAAGTACAATCTACAAGTTGAGCGTTTATATACTCGCTCAGTGGGCACCGACTGGGCGTGGCAAAATCTAGCCAACCAAATTAGAGCCCACTGAGCGTAACAGTTAGATTTCCGCCACTAGAGTAGTAGGAACAAAGAACTTGAAGGAATTGGACCGTTGACTCTGTTCATACTATCTTTACATTTATTAATTCTGATGCTTTCATATGCATCTAATTGCCTGTAATTTGAGACTTGTTTAATTAATTTTAAATTATTAAGATCTATACAATGTTCATTATCAACAATATGTTCGGCAACGCAAGATTTATCCGGTCTACCATATCTTATCTGAGCTAAATGTTCTTTAAATCTAGTTAATATTGATCTCCTAGTTTGCCCAACATATTTCTGATTACAATCTTTACAAGAAATTTCATAAATACCCGACCTTTCCAGTGGAGGTGTTTTATCTTTTGGATTACCTAATAATTGTTGTAATTTATTATTAGCACTATACACAAGTTTATAATTGACATTCTTAAAAATTCCTTTTAGACCACGGGATAACTCTCTATCAAACGGTATCGAAAAATATTTAGACGTATCTTTCTCCACTTGAAAAGTTGAATTTTCAGAAATCTTTAACCTATACCTACGTTTTCTAATTAATTTATCAACTAGTGAACGAGAATATCCATTACACTCAGCTACATTCCTAATGTAATAAATGTAGCTGAGTGTAATGGATATTCTTCTTGCAATCTACTTATAACTAAAAGTATCTAGATACGCTACTGTAAACATGGCTAAAGGTAAAAAACGTAATGACACTCACCGTCGAAATATCAATTACGGGTAAGAATAGTCCACCTTTTTACAAACTATGCACTGGCGAACCATCGTAGATAGTTAAAAACTACTTTAAATAGTTTTCTTTGCAATAAACACTAATAATTATTAGAAAGTTGTTCAAAAGCTACAAAAACTTTCAACTACCGCAGAAAACTCACAACCGCGCGCCAAGTTGAATGAAAACGTCAAATGTCAGCGTAATTCCTACAGATTTCGACAATTTCGTAGTAAAGATGAATCCGCAGCGATACTGCTAGTTGTCGTTGTAATTTCCCTATACGTCGTTGTATATCACATACGTTAAGAGTCAAATTGTCGCTATATTTATTATCGTGACACTCATCACCGACTGATTGAAATTTAAAAAAATATTTTTATTAAGAGAAATTAAGAGAAAAGTTGACACATGAGATGTCATTCTATTCAGAATGTGATTTTCTATTAAATAAAAAAGCAAGAGAACTATTTGAAAATCAAAACTTGCAGCTGTGGTTGTAGTAATTTCCGGTGATCGAAAGTAATTGAAAACGACAATCAATCCTGATTTATGTCCTATTTGTTTTTAGTATCTGGAAAAATAAAAAGGTTATAGGGATGAGCCACTTTTAAAATATACCACAAAGCCAGTTGGAGTCTAAAAGTAAACCGATTAGAAAGGTATGAACTATATTACATCTCATTAAATTTTGTCCCGCTCTGTAGTAACATAAAACTTAATCACCGGCAACACGAGGCGACGACAGGAATGTTTTAATTACTCGGTATACTTACCGAGATATTTCATTAGGATTAGCAAATAGTTGACATGCAGTTAATGAAGTTACAAATAAAGTCGACTCTACATTATTTGCTCTAATAAAGATAAAAGTAAAGGTCTGGTATTCACTTAAAATATAAAAGACTAACTAATTATAATGAAGATAAAAGACAACTATGTTCATAATGGCTGTATTTATTTAGTTAAACTTGTTATCATTATAAAAATGTCGAAAACTTTGTCTCTAAAATTTATTATATTTTTTCTTATTGTTATAAGATAAAAAAAAAATTATTTTTTTTATCTTATTTTTAATTTTCTTAATACAACTTTTTTAAACATAATAAACACTATCACTGATTTTGAATGAAATCTGACACAGAGTTGCAATGACAAGGAATGCAACAACAACCACACGAAAAACTAAGCTTGCGTATGACTCAAACCTGGGCACTAAAGGAAAGTGATAAAACAAAGAATAGATGCCTTGGACATGAGGGTATATTGACGACTGCTGACGTCCTGGACCATGGACGGCTCATCGAACAAATATTTCCATTATTGAAGAACTAAAAATTGAGACTCGTCTGGTCACAAAATTAAATCAGTCAATCCTGCAATATTTTGGCCATATTGTCAGGAGAGGTACCTCAATAGAGAGACTGATGGTGGAGTGGAAGGTAGAGGGAAGGCGATCACGTGGAGGGTCACCTAATGGTGCGTCCAGATCTAACGAGCCGAACGCGAGACGAAAGCAAGACAAGAGCGAGGCAAAAGCGAGACATTTTCTATCATTTTTTTTACGCAAGCTTGCCACGAGACAAACGAGTCGAATCACAGTGAAAGGAAGCCAAACACATATTAAATTGTAATTCAATATAACAAACGATGGCAAAATAATAACGCGTACAGTAATAAATTTTTGTATCTTTAACATGGCATTTAGTTTGTCGTATTTTATTTATCGTCGGTTTTTTTCCCTTTTGGCTGTTTTCTCCTTTATCCCTTCATTTGTTTTGACACACGACGTTTTTACATAATACGTTTTTTAACGTTTTTAGAACAAAATGTTAAATAGAAAAGTTATTGGGAAGGTCAAGAAGCACATTTTAACATTACTGTAGAGTATACAGATCAAAAAAGTATTGCGGAAAATATATGTCATTATTTGCTAATGAGAATACCCTATTTTTTATTTTATTATTAGATTCTACGTACAATTCGGTAACTTTTTTTAGATATAATATTATATATTTAAAGTTAATAGATTTTGTAATAATTCAATGTGTTTAAAGAAATGTTAGATTTCGGTACGGAAAAATGATCAGTGACGCAAAATTTGTAAATTCTATCAGGAAAAATGATACATACGGTGTACCATTTAAAAATTTGAGATTACTTAATTTTAAATAGGGGAAATTCATAAATTGGAGCTAATATCTCTCAATCGACCGAGCCTTCCAAAAATACGTCCAGACTTAGCCGCGAGCTTTCTTTGATCGGCCGTCGAAAAACCGACAGGGGACGGATAGCAACGAGGCTCCGTGGGTCGTCTCGCGAGGCGCTCGCTAGACCCGTCCACACTTAGCGAATTTGGAATGTCTGGCGCTCGTCTGGCGCTCGTCTGGCGCTCGATTCTTTAGGTCTGGACGCACCGTAAGAGGTGGGCAGACCAAGATAAGACCCTAACCTAACCACAGAACACAAAGAAGGGAGGGGAATCAATACATGATGTGACCAAACTCTCACGGACTGTGAAGGACTGAAGAGAGATATTCAAGAGTGGAGTAGAAGAGATACTATTCGTACTACAATTCTTAATTAAAAAAATGGACTTGAAAATACTAAAAATATAACTCCGAATGTTCAACTGCAGTGGATAACGTTTCAATGATGTTGCAACCAAATGTTCAATAAATCTTGCAGTAACTTATAAAGTGTAGAAATTCTTCGTATTGTAACATAAATAAGACGCTAAAATATCTTCTTAAGGCAATAAGTTTTTACTTCATAATGATTTATTGCGAGATAAAACGAGAATAATTAATACAAGAAAATGCATAAAACTAATTAGTTTTATGTATTTTAGGAACGAATTAAGTAGGCAGTAGGTACGAGATAGTCGGTGTTATTATAACAACAAGGGTGCAATTTAAAGCTTAATTCTCATTAAAGTGTAGGTATATAACTAAGGATAAAAATAGAAAATATTCAAGGAGTATGATAAGTAACGAAATAAAATGTTCTATAATTCTGTAGGAGACTTGCTCTGTTATTTTTTTTGTAGTGATTTATTACACATATAAATTCAGTGCAATACGTATAATGAAACATAAAATTAATTTATTAACTGGAAAGTGTGGTGTCAGAAAATATAAATAAATAATTGATTAACAATTATTATTAACAAAAACAAAGACTCATGACTAGTAAAAAATTATGAAATATACAAGAAATTCGATTTTTCTAAATTTATAAAGAAAATTAAAAATTAATCAGAGGTGCCTCCAGATAGAATATGATACATTAAAAATATATGTAGAAAATTTGCCCAAACAATTTTTAATTGGAAAAACAGGCTAGCGTATAAAAAGTAAAAAATAATTAATTAATTATTATCGATGTTCACTTACCCTGCTAGTGCATACATATTAATTATAAATTTTATCGATAGACAGGGCCCTAAGGATTGTTTGTGTTGGACATTTTAAATTAACTTTGATCGAAAAATGGATATGCAGAACAATTTTTCAAATATATTTTTTTACTTTACAACCTGTACGAAATAATATGGAAGCTTTATTAATATCCAGAATTATTTACCTCAAAGAAGAACAATTTAGTCTAGAGTATGTAAAAGATCACAAACAAAAAAATTCAGATATTATTTTTTAAATAGATCTTTTTAACGGTCTTCCTAAAACAGTTTTTTCTTTTATTTGCTTTTTTTTCTTAAAAAGGAACGTAATGCATTTTTTACCTTATTTATAAATATTATAAGTATAAGGTGGAAAGCTCATAACAAGACAAAAATACAATAAAAAATAATATCCATTTAAAAAACATAAGTTTGAGTCATATCTCAAAAATAATCTCTCATCAATAAAAATAAAAAACATCCGTAAAAAATTCTACAGAACACAGTTCTCACATTTTCGATAAGTTATGGGATAACCGAAATACGAGGCGAGTCAAAAAATGCAGAATTTTTTAATTCGCCCTGTATTTCAGAAACTAAGCTAGGATAAATCTGTGTATAGCATAACAAAGTAGCACAGTGATGTGGAAACCGCATCTTTGTATCTCTGCTAATAAACGAGAAACCTCATAAAACACACCAAAATGGAACACCTTGTACATACATACATATTTTTTTTCTTGAAAGTTAGCATGACATTAAGGAACACCCTGTATATGTCTAAATAGTATCTTAATCCACTTAGAGCTAATAGAGTAAATCCGACCTCAAAACCAAAACCAAATGTCCGTAAAATTCAGTTCGGAACTTTTGCAGTTTCACCAAATGCATTAGACTTCAAAGCAGTCGGTCGGCTGCTGCAAGCGATGATTTCAATTTACAAAGAGATGGACGGGATACCATAAACAAATACAGAAAACTTCCATCACAGACCTACTCTAAAAACTGTGCACAATAGATATGTTTAAGGAAGAATATTTGGACATTGAAAATATTTGTAGAAATTTGTAAACTAAATATAAGAAATAATTTTCAATGTCATTCATACAGTTCATAAGAAATAGAAAGATTTGTGTTACGATTTATTGATAAGGGCATTATAAGGGAAAAAATCCAACGGAAATACTCCATATGGAAGTCATTATCATCATCATTATTTTCAATTAATTGAATTATTTCAAGTTATTCAACCTTTTCCGATTATGGCATAGCTTCCCTTACATAATTTAGATAATCTCTTTATAATTGGGTCCATTGTTGTCTATTTTTCGCTATGCGGGTCCAAGATATCTCTGCCGATTTCCTAATATATCGTTCCATCTTCGGTTTGGCCTTCTTCTAGGTCTCTTAATTCGTCGTTTGCTGTAATTTTTGTGGTCTATCTGTTGCCCGTCCTTCCTTTCAAGTGTCCAGGCCTATTGCCATTTGAGGGATTTGATTCTGTGGATAACATCTATTACCTGATCCTTTGTGTTATCCGCTCTATTCTTTTACGGTCTTTCTTGGTTATTTCTAGCATATTTTAATCCATTGAGCGTTGTGCGACCTACAGTTTCCTTATAATGTTCGTTTTAAGTGTCCCGATTTCGCATGCATAGGTCATGATTGGTAGTACACATTGATCGAATGTCTTCTTCTTTAGATAAAGTGGCATTCTATATTTGAATATTATTGAGTTTCGTCCATAAGTACTGAATGCTTACTTTCTTCTGTTGATTTCCGGTAGTAGAGATTCTGAGCTGTGTATTAGTTGTCTTAAATTTAAAAAATTTGAGATTTTTTAATTTTAAGTAGTTGAAATTCATAAATATATTTTGAACACCCTGTAGCATCTAACTAAAATATCTTTACATATATCTTTTTCTTCACCTCTATAAAACTCTCATACCAAATTTTAGTAATCCAAATTGACAAGCAATGGCATTACTGACAATTTTTTACCACACTGAAATCTCACATTTGTTTAAACAAATGCAAATATTGCAAAAAATATAAAAAAGTTATAGAACTTTATGCAGAATCTAAAAATAAAATAAAAAGCAGGGTATTGCATTTAAAAAAAACATTATTAGTCAGTTATATCCGCCAGATTTTTTTGAAGTACTCTATATACTCTTTAATAATTTTAAAATGTATATCTTAACTTCGTAACAAATGAGATAATGACTTTACTCTATCGTTGTCTCACCCTATATGTACAGGGTGGGTCAAATTCGACGCTTTTAAATGGAAACACTCTTTTCTATAGGATATTGACAAAAACTAATAGGTGTCAGGAGCTCAATTTTTGTCAAAAACATGATGGTGAAAACCGTATATCGATATCTATTACCGTTTCGGAGTTACGGGCTGTTTTTCAAAAATATGCATTTTTAACAAATCGCTTTAACTTTTTTGCTATGGAAAATTTTATATTTTTATGAAAACATTTCCGAAGCACCTTTTTACGTAGAATTTAATGGTTTAAGAATATTTTTTTTTTAAATTAATAATTCAAGAATTATCAACAGAAAATTTGATTTTTTATACGGGACACCCTGTATATTTTTTTTTCCTCTTCGAGATATAGAGTATATAAAAATTCGCCCGCTTTAAATAAGTAGGCTTTGAACGGCCTCGGCTGTAATGCAAAAGAAATTCTAGCTGTGAGCATCAATTAAAACGAAAATAATATTTGCTCTGAGAGATGCAGAATTTTATAGCAATTTAAAATATATTTAACCAACATCAACACATTTAAACTATATCTAATAACAATAAAAATAAATAGCAAACCAAGACATGAGATTTTGCTACAGGTGTTCGACATATCGACCGTCTTCTGTTATGGACAGACGGGGCAGTTTTTGAACATTTCTCGCGCAATTTATTAGCTCAGTGGGAGTGAAAAATACCCTCTTATAACTGCTAAGTATTTCTAATTCTTTTCTAGAATATACGGAAGAATAAGAAACCTTTATTCTTCCGCAAATATATATCCATAGGATTAGATCCATGGGCACTAAGTCAGGCGGCCTCGATGGACAACGGCTGGGATCTTGGTTAGCTATTCAATTTGGCTGCAAAAATTTGCTGATAACTTCAGCGTTCAGAGGCGGTGCGTCGTCTTGCTGGAAAAATATGTTTTCGAGTTCCATTAAGGGCATATCGTCAATAAGAGGTCCAAAGCCTACTAGTTAAAAGTGGCGAACTTTTAAAAAGTCTCTATTTCGAAGGGGATTATAACAAAATATCAAGTCTGCTATATTTTTGGAAAGGTAATTTTAAATTCTTTTCAGTTAATTAAAAATATAGAGGGTGTCCCAAATAAAAAATCAATTTTTCTGTTGATAACTCTTAAATTATTAATTTTAAAAAAATTATACTTAAACCATTAAATTCTACGTTAAAAGGTGCTTTGGAAATGTTTTCATAGGAATACAAAATTTTCCATAGTAAAAAAGTTACAGCGATGTGTTAAAAATGCATATTTTTGAAAAACACCCCGTAACTTCGAGACGGTAACAGATATTGATGTGCGGTTTTCACCATCATGTTTTTGATGAAAATTGAGCTCCAAACACCGATATTAGTTTTCGTCTATCTCCTATAGAAAAGGGTGTTTCCATTTAGAAAAGGGTATACCACCCTGTACAATGCGAGACAGTAAAAAATCATTATTATATTAGGAATTATTTTTATTATTTATGTTTGTTTGAGATTAGAACAATCAAAAGGAATAAACAGTACTACAAATTATTTGAATTCGATAAAAAATGACCACAAATATTGTAATTTTGCAAATGATATACAATTTATTAAGAAACAGTTACAAAAAAACATAGGTCAATGTCATAACCAACATGTCTAGAATTCCAAGGAGAATCTTAAGATGCAAAACTATACAGAATATTTCATTTAAAAAAAAGGAAGTGATATATTATACTGTAGACATACCTACTGTAGAACACCACTAACATAGTTCACCTTATAGGAAAATGAAAATTATTTATTTTGTTAAAAGTTACACCAGAAAATAATTATCTAAAATTATTATCTATTATCTTTCGTTTCTTTAATAATGAAATTACAAAACTCAAATACGAATGAAATTACAAAACTCAAATACGCTTCTTACAACATTAAATATTTGATTAAATCAAACTGTGTTTCTTAAGTAAAGAATTTGAAAATTTGAACAAAACATTTCGCTCGAGAAGTAATTGTTTAAATATTTATAAACAATACCGATCGCACGGCATAAAATTATGGAGGATACGCTAAGGTAAATGTAAAATTTCCAAGGCAAATATTACTTCATTAATATTTCGGGCCGAAATGAGAAAGGGACGGATTCAATTTGTTGAAGGGGATGAAACCTTTCCATAGTTAATGTTGTGTAAATACGTCTAAAGGTTTACAAGTTACAATAGATTAAAATCTAGGGTACCTATATTATGAAGCGATTTGGAAGGGTCTAGAGGAGATGTCTAAGTTTTGTTCGACAAAATTAATGTAACGGATTACGTGAAGGTTTAGTTTTTATGTAAACAGTCATCTTCTCAGTTAGATATTTTTCGATAAAGAACTTTTTAATTTATATAATAATAATAGTAGCTGTACAGTAATATCCTGGATGATGGAGACAGTTAGAAATGAAAAAAATTGACGCAACTGCAAGGGCGTAGATAAGGGGGGGGGGTATTGGGGGACAGTACCCCCCACGCTTGACGAGATACGAGAATTGAAATAGTCATTGACTATGAAAGGATTTTTTTTTAATTAATATCCGACATATAAGAACACTTGGTATGCTTTTAATTATGTTGATTTATCGTTCATAATATGTTCGACCTAATTAAAAGCACACAAAGTGTTCTTATTGGCCAGGACAGATTAGTGGGGTTAACTCTAATCAATATCCATAAAGATATTGAAATAAATGTTGATGCTGTTATTGATAGGTTTTCCAAACAGCGTACTAGAAAACTTAATTTTGTTTTGTAGTTTTATTTATAGTTTATAATTTTTATAGTTTTTTTTGATAGTTTAGAGTTTTTTTATTTATAGTTTATAGAAAATTAACTAATAAACGTCGTTGTTTCATTTTTGTTTATGTTATTTACAAATCTATATTTTAATTTTAGTGTTATGTTTTTATATCTTTTTGAAGACAGAAAAATCGCCGTCGTTTTAATTCGACAAAAAAATTCCGAGGGTGATTTTTTTTGCGACTTAATCATAGTACCACCCCCATAGCATACACCTATCTACGCCCCTGCGCAACTGAGATGTACTGTTGGCGACGAATGCTCAGAATTCCCTGGACTGCCCGGCGAACCAACGAATCCATAATCCAAGAACTGAACATCACAGAACGCCTCTCAACTTCTATACAGTCACGTATACTTAAATATTTCGGTCACGTTATGAGGAGGGATACTGACTGTATAGAAAAACTCATTATACAGGACAAGGTTCCGGGAAGAAGACCAAGAGGCCGCTCGCCCTCCCGATGGATAGACCAGCTATCAAAGATCACCCACAAGCCACTGCACACGCACAAGGTTCATGTACAAACATGAAGCACAAGGCAGGGAATTATGGAGACAAACCTCACACATCACCTGACCACTACATTCCTCTTATAGGAATAAAGATAGATAGAGAGAGAGAGAGAGAATAATAGCTCCCGTATATAGCATTTAACGCCTTGGGAGTAGCAAGGTACAGCTTGCCATGCTAGAGCCGTTCGGTATACAAGGAAGATAATGTGGCTAGCACTATGCTTCAACCGCCTATTATTACCCCAGGATTGTGAATCCCATGTACTCATTTAAGGCTGAGTCGACCTAGGTACCCAAACTATTTTTATTTTAATATGAATAGTCGGCTGATGGAAGGCCGGGTGTAGGATTCGAACCCACTACCTTGAGATTGGTAGACGAGAGTTTCCTTGACAAAATCCGCATAAATTTGAGCAAAAAGATCTGTCTAGATTTTTTACAGCTGCATTGCTTTGTGCATGAGGTTTTGCAGTTACAAAAAATCATCTTTAAAATAAATTCGGGAGCTACTTCTTGCTCCATTAAAATGAGATAAAGCTCATTATTTGCATCCTTCCATCCCCACTTCAATGGATCAGGAGAGTAGCCTAACCATTCTTGTATTTGGTTATAAATTCTAAAGATATGGAATTTTGCGGCATCTGTGGTGGGAGGAAGAGCAGCCAAATTGAAGTTTGTGCTAAGATTTTGTATAGCGGTTGTAGCATTGTATTTTTTAAATCTTAATTCATCTAGTGAAATTATTGAAGTTTCTCCGTAAAGAGATACTAAAAAGCGCTCGCCAGCTTTCAAGGCATCATCAATATCATAATATGCTCGTATCTTACAGAGCCTAACCCGCACACTTTCATAAGATTTACAGACTGATCAGCTATTTAAATCCTGAATCGACTTGTCTTGATTCTGCCTGGGGGGCGCCTACTATGTTATGCAATGACCGAAACTAGGAAAGCGATTTTAGGGATGACCGAGATATGCGTTGCCGGCGTCTTTTAGATGGTACCTATGTGTAGTACATTTCAGGAAGATTTTCCGAAAATGGAATATTTTGCATGCTTCATTAGAGACACGGCCGCGGCGTGCTAATAAATAAAAATTTGCACGACACAATATAACTAGTCAAAAGTACACCGCTCGACGACACTACTTGCAATACTGCCTTGTACTACCCAAGCACTACCTAGTACACAAATTCCGGCCCTAGTATGATGAGTATAATGTCCAATGGACTAGGAAAGAATACTGTCAGTTGTAACAGTCAAATTTCCTCGCAACGACCTCTGTGTGCTAGCTCATAAATTATCGCAAATAACTATTATTTTTGCATCATGTTTACTATAATTTTATTGTTAAATATTATTTTATTTAAATTTTACAATTATGCAACCCGATATACACCGCGCTATAGATACACAATATTGTCACTGGACTAGGCACACCAGCAATAGTAGGCTTTTTGTCCATCTCTCTATATCTCTCCGTCACTTGTCACTGTCAGATCAAATCAGATGTTTTTGGATTTATTTATCCTTTGTTTTGGTTATTAAAATTTTATGATTATCAGATAAAATTTCGTAGTTAAATTGGTTATTTTTGATGTGGATCGCAGTGTGCAATTCGTTCTTTTAATTGTGGAATTTCTGGGTTTAGTTCGTTCATTGACCGGATTTGGAATATGGCTGAGGAGAAAACATCATTTTTTATTTATGCCTTTTTGTCAGTTGGACTAATCAAGATATATAGTTCTCTATCTATATCCTGGAGGGAGATTTCCGGTTGAAATCTGATTTTGTGAAGGAAATCGAATCCTTGCATCACTTCTTGTGTACTCCCCGACCGAGAATATCGTCGTGAAGAGCTGGCTGCCGTTTCGTGAAGCATTCCCTGTTGGTGAATAGCAGGTCTTCGTAGAGAAGGATTAAGGCTTCCGAAACACATTTGGTCAGAGACGTGGTTGGATTTTGTTGAGTTTACATGGACCACCGACCAATTTCCGTAAGCAAGGGATTAAATAGCCAAATTTTTCCGATCGATATCCCGATTCCACGTGCCCAAGAAGTCCCCGCATAGTTCCAAGAGCAAGAAGACCGATCCAGACCGTACAGCACAGAACAGTCCAGAATTCCATCCGTTCCTGTTGCCCGTGTGTAGAGTTACCCGTTGGACATCATAAACCCTCGTTGAGGTAAAGTTCAGATTTGATTAGTTCTTCTTTATTAGCTTTATTAACTCCTACACGTTGTGCTAGTCCTTGTTCTATAATTGAGGCTCTTTTCTAAGACAACCAATGTTATTTAGGGTTTTTATGTTCACCATTTGAAATCTCAACACCTACCTTTCACCAAGTACCTCTGCTGACATCTGTTGGCTCCAGTGACAGTACACCGAGCTGCTGTACACCGCCTTAGCAACCCTGTAGCTATACGCCGTAGCTCAGCCGGAGGAAGTTTTCAAGTATATCACATCGAGTAGAGTAAGACTGTTTAGATATTTGTATAATTTTAGATTTGAGTTATGGGTATAAACCACCCTGATTGTATCTAGTATTAAGTTAGATAAGGGGGTTTGACGTCATAGATTTAGTTATTTCTCATTTGATTTAAATTCTTCTTCTAAATCTTCTTTTCGTACATTTCAATTTGCTTTTCTTAACACATTTCATTTCTCTTACATTTCATTCATTACTTTATATATATTAACTTTTTCATTGTTCAATAAATTGACTAAATATTTTTAGTAGTCTTATTTACAGTCTAGTCTCACAGTTAAGTTAGAGTCACTTAAGTACAAATAGTTATAGAATATTTGAAGTTCATGATAGTTGCACT